>NW_006203463.1:1302322-1313546 GCF_000334495.1 Tupaia belangeri chinensis | reverse complement strand
TGGTTTGAGTCCCGGATCTGGTGGCTTAAAACTCATGCCAGGCCCGTGTGTGTGTGTGCCCAAGATCCTGAGAGGAGAATAAAGGAGAAGGGATGGCAACATGGCCATACTCCCTGGGGAGGGGTGGTGATTTCTCACTTTCTGTCTCTCTGTCTCTCTCTGTCTGGCAAGCACACGTGCCCTATAGCAAAAACCTCTCAACAAAACAAAACAAACAAACAAAAACAAGTAAAGGTCCCAGTGTCCACGCTTAGAGAGCATCACAAGAAGTCCACCTCGGCTCATCAATCCTCACAGTCTCTGAGTTAGAGTTCCCTGGTTGCAGGCAACAGCAACAACTCTGGGTCAGCATGAAGGCATTTACTGGAAGCCTATCAGGTCTCCAGAAATGAAAGAAAAGCTGAAAAACTGTTTTCAGAAAATGGCTCTGGGATCCAGGAAGCAGAAACACATCCATAGTTTTAATAGCTCTTCCCAGGTGGGAGAAATGGGATTCAAATGCTTTTCAACCATTGCATTATTAGCTCAAAATATAATTCTAAAGACATTCCAATTCAGTTCATGCATCCACCCTTTGACCACAGGATGAACCATGTGGGTTCCTCCCACCAGGACTGGGTTCAACGTGAAGAGGTCTGGTTACCCATCACTGAGTCAGGTGCTGCTGTCAGAATAAAGGCATAGAGGGCTGCTGCTGGGCAGATGTCCTCTACGTCTCCTCTCTGCTCCCAACAGGGCTGTCTACTGTTCACTCCATTGTTA
The DNA here is from genome assembly GCF_000334495.1 of Tupaia belangeri chinensis. Taxonomy (NCBI): domain Eukaryota; kingdom Metazoa; phylum Chordata; class Mammalia; order Scandentia; family Tupaiidae; genus Tupaia; species Tupaia belangeri. Next base: position 1,312,784 of record NW_006203463.1, on the reverse strand, counting down.
GAAGTAACTGTGTGTGTGTGTCTGTGTGTACCCACAATTGGTTTCGTGTCATGCATTTTCAATTCACACTTAGAAACTTTCATACCACATGAAACATGGTATGTATAGAATACATATTTATTGAATTATGAATATCTCAGTGAAATAATGGGAAGGTTTTATTATTCCAGTGTTACTTATGAAGTCATGATGGTCTAGAGAAGGTTAACTAACTTTCCCAGGGCTACATGGCCAGAAAACATGTCACAGCTACGACTGGATAACGTCTCTTGTACACAGAAGCCATAGATTGTATTCCCTTTTCGCTGGGATTTCAACCTGCACCCCTTGGTAAATATCTGGAAACCAAGGAGCCTCTCATGAAGAGTCACAGGTTCTGGATACCTCCCTACCTTACCCATTCTGTCTATACCGGACCAGTCCCTAGCTGGAGGACCTCTCTGCTAGAGCACTGCTCCATGCCATCCATGCTGCATGGCAGGGCTGGGAGTCTGAAGCCATCCCTTCACCCGGGGAGGGTTGTGCTCACAATCTCCTGCCGTGAGAAGCCATCAGCAAAAAAGCCCAATCAAAACTGAATGTGTGCCAGCTGGCGGAGTGGCTCCCCCAGGTGGTTCTCAGCAAGGCGTCTTGTAACAGGAGGTCAAAGTCATGACGACATTTGCTTTCTGCAGCTAGTGGTTGCCTAAGCTCCTTGAAGCAAAGAAGACCTGGCAGGGAGATTCCTGGGATGGAAATCTTGCCAAGAGTCCCCACGGCTGGGCCCCAGCTAATGGATTTTCCAAGTGCAGCGTTGCAAAATCTGAATGTGGCTGTTGTCTAGTCAGACTACAACATGCATTCGAGTTCCTGGAAAGCTTGTTAAAATTCTGATTACCAGGCCCATGCATTGAGCAGACTTGAGGTGGGGTCTTCTTTTTCCCTATGAACCTCCTTCATTTCCAGCCTTGGCATTTTCATGCTCTCAGGGGAGGCCGATGCTGCCGGTTTGAGGACCACACATTGAGCACTGCTGGTTGAGAGATTTCACATGCTCTTTTTTTCTCCACTAATTAGTGCAGGGAATTCCATACTCTCTGCTTGACCTGGCTATCAGTGAACAAATTTCAAGGTCTGCATCTGAAGGTTGATAGCATCTTAAATCATCTGAAATCTGATTTCTGGCTTTCAGGCACAGAATCTAAACTTATGCACACACTAGGGCTTCTCATTCTCTGCACCACTGACATTTTGAGCCTGATACTTCTTTGATGCAAAAACATGTCCTATGCATTACAGAGTGCTTGGACATATTCTTGGCCTCTTACCTCTAGATGCTGGTAGGATCTGTGTGTCCCCTGCCAGCTGTGGCAACCTAAACTGTCTCTTAGACATTGCCAGATGTAGCTGGAGTGGGGGGAGAGGCAAAATCATCTCCGTGCAAGAACCACTAACATATTCTATAACATGCTTCTGCAGCACATGTGTGGAGGTGGGAGGGCGTTGACGATTTCCCCAGTGGGCCTCATGCAGCCTCTAAAGCAAACTGGAAGCTGACCTTCATCTTAATGATGCCTTCTCTATGGAGGGCATGGTTTCAGGGGTATTTCACATAGCCCTAAAACTGAGATCCCTGACTTGTGTGTTTGATAGAGCATATATCATCATCATCTCCATTTTAAAGATGGGGAAACTGAGTCACAGAGAGGCTCAGGATTTATCGACGTGTACACAGCTGGTGAATCTCAGGACGGGATTAGGACACATATCTTTTTTTCTTTTTGGAGAGGTTTTTGCTATAGGGCATGTGCACTCGCCAGACAGACAGAGAGAGACATAGAGACAGAAAGCGAGAAATCACCCCCCCAGGGGGGATGGTCACGCCGCAATCCCTTCTCCTCCATTCTCCTCTCGGGATCTTGGGGACGCACGCACACGCGCCCTGCGTGAGTTCTAAGCCACCGGGTCCGGGATGCGAACCATGGTCAACTATGTGGGAATCCAGCGACATAGCCATTACGCTAACTGCTGGTTCCCAGGACACATATCTTCAAGTTTTAGGACAGGGAACTGTTTATCACATGATGTGACTTGCACTTAGTCTACAAACATTCCACAAATAGTACCAAGATATGGCATTTTCTGATAGGACACAAATCAAGCCTTTACAGATTAAAAGACATAGAAACTGTATCCAGTATCTTCTCTGACCATGATGGAATTAAACTTGGTATTAATTTCAAGAAAAATCCTTGCAAATACACAAACACATGGAAACTAAACAACCTACTTCTGAATGACATCTTAACTACTGAAGAAATTAAGTCTGAAATCAAAAAATGTATGGAAATAAATGATAATGAGTACATGAGGTTCTGTAATCTATGGGACACCACAAAAGCAGTCGTAAGAGGGAAATTCATAGCAACTAGTGCACATAAGAAGAAGATGGAAAGGTGACAGACAACCTAACACCATGCCTCAGGGAATTGGAAAAACAACAACAACAAAAATGCCAGGCAAAAAGAAATAATACAGATTTGAGGGTTGACAGGTGTCATGGTGGTTAAGGGATCTGGATTCCTACATGGCCAAGCATGGTTTGAGTCCCAGACCTGTGGCTTGCTTTCTCACTTTCCTCCTCTCTCTTGCTCTGCCTCTCTCTGGTCAAATTATAATAAATAAGTAAAGTTAAATAAAATAATTATTTTTAAAAAAGATTCAAGTAGAAACAAATGAAATAGAAAATAAATGAACGGCACAGAAAATAAATGAAAGCAAAAGCTGGTTCTTTGAAAAGATGGACAAGATTGATATGCCATTAGCTAGACTGATCAAGAAGAAGAAAGAAGCCAGATAAATTAAATACATCACGAAACAGGCAACATTACCTGCTGCCAACATTACAGACACAATAGAAATACAAAACGTCATTTGAGGATATTATGAGTGACTATATGCTAACGAACAAGAGAATATAGAGGAAATGGACAAATTCCTGGATGCACATAATCTGCCAAGATTGAACCAGGAGGACATAGAAAGCCTGAATAGACCCATAACAAGCCATGAGATTAAATCAGTAATAAATAACCTCCTGACAAAGAAAAGCCTGGGTACTGATGGCTTCACTTCTGAATTCTACAAACGGCCAAAAAGCATGGAAATGCTCAACATTCCTCACCATAAGGGAGATGCAGACTAAGACCACAGTGAGATGCCACCTAACCCCTGTCACAATGACAAAGATTAAAAATACAAAAAGTAATAAGTGTTGGAGGGGTTGTGGTGAAAGGGGAATGCTTCTACTCTGTTGGTGGGAATGTAAATTGATCCAGCCATTGTGGAGAACAACATGGAGATTCTTCAAAAATCTACAAATAGAACTACCATTTGATCCAGCAATCCCACTCAAAGGACAGGAAAATGCTCAGCCAGAAAGGTGCTTACAGATCAGTGTTTATTGCAGCATTATGCACAATCACTAAGACATGGAACCAACCCAAACATCCACAAACAGATGAATGGATGGAAAAAGTGTGGCACATATACTCTATAGAATGCTATCCAGCCATAAAAAACAAGACCCTGGCATTTGATAGAAAGTGACCAGATATGGAAGATTTATTGCTGAGTGAAGCAACCCAGGCTACGACAGAAATATATTGTTTGTATCCACTTAATATATACTGCCTATCTCCACTTGATGGTAGAGATTGAAATGTTGAAGGGCATAAAAGCAGTGAAAATAGTTATGGATGCTGGAGAAGGGAGAAGGGAAGAGTATAGAGAAGGAAAGCAGGAGAAAAAATAGGCATGACATTTGTGGGACACAGAAATGGTTTATTACCTGTTGATGATAACATGTATAGTGTCCTCAACTGGACTGGGCTGAGAAGTATTTCATGTTAGGTAAATTCTCTTTACAAGCTAAATGATGTGTAGTAATCAAATGTTTAAAAAAATGAGAAGAATAAAAAAAAATAATCTGAAAAAAATGAAAAGCTATTTGCTGATGCTGGTGTGGATAGTAATGTCTTTTTCTTGACTGATAGGCATGGTAATCATGTTGGAAAAAGAAACGTTATATGCTGTAAAGGTATATGTGATTAAATGTAATAAAAATAATAAAAATAAATTAAGAAAAGAGAAGGCTAAAAAAAAAATCCATGTTTTTTCTAGCCCAATGTTCCAGGAGCTAAATAGTCCACACAGTCTTCTTATGCATGTGCTTTGCTCCTTCTGTGAGTGCCGGAATCATGTCCAACTTCTTTACAGTGTATTCTCCATAACTCCACAATCCTTCATATATATTTTTCTCCTTCTATTGCACCAGGGACTGATCAATAAACAAATCTGGTTATCTGCTTTTAAAAAGAAAGAGAAAGAGAAAGAAAGAAAGAAGAAAGGAAAGAAGAAAAGAGAGAGGAGAAAGAAAAAAGAGAGAAGAAAGAGAAAGAAAAAAGAAAAAGAAAGAAGAAAGAAAAGAAGAAAGAGAGAAAGAAAAATAAAAGGAAGAAAGAGGAAAGAAAAAAGGAAAAAGAAAGGAAAAAGGAAGAAATGGCATTTTCCTAACTTTTGGTGATCAAAGAGCCAGAAAAGCTATGTGAATATCAATTGGTCCAGCCACTGTGGAGAACAATATGAAGGTTCCTCAAAGACCTTCAAATAGAACTACCATATGATCCAGCAATTCCACTCCTGGGTCTCTATCCAAAGGACAGGAGAATGCTTAGTCAGAGAAGCACTTGCTCAACTGTATTCATTGCAGCATTATTCCTGATTGCTAAGACATAGAACCAACCCAAATATCCACAAACAGATAAATGGACCAAAAAATTGTGGCACATATACACCATGGAATACTATTCAGCCACAAAAAAAAAACAACGAAGCCCTGGAATTTGATAGAAAGTGGATGAATATGGATGATTTGTTGCTGAGTGAAGCAAGTCAGGCTATAAAAGAGAGATATTGTATGTCTCCAGTCAATATATATCAACTGTCTGCACTCTATAGTAGAGACCGGAAGACCGGAGAACATAAAAACATTAAAAATTGTAATGGACACTAGAGACAAAGGGGAAAGAGAGTGTAGGAGGGAAGAGGGTAGGAAAAGAAATTTTGGAAAAAATAGAGAGATAAGACACTTGTGGGACACAGATATGGTTTATTATCTCTTGACGAGGGCATGTATAGTATTCTCAACTGGGCTGGACTGAGGTGTACATCATGCTTGGTAAAGTCTCTTTATAATCTAAATGATGTATAGCAATTGAATGTATGAATAATAATAATAAAGAAAAAAGAGAAGCTATGTAAGTGTTTGTCTGTACAAACACTGGGCTTTGGAGGTCTATGGCCTGTGGGTTGGTACTGGAAGCCCCTCCTCTCAACAAGGTCAGAGCTGTACTGGTTTGTTGGATGAGATCAGGTAAACCTAGGGTCTACACCTGACCAAGCTGATGACATTGTGATGGCTAGTCTGGACCCTGTGCCCATAAATAGAACAAGGTTATGTTTATTCTGCCTCCGATTTCTCCAAATTACCTTTACCCGGTAAATACATCCAAAAAGCTTTGCTATAGTATTGAGACTTAGGTCAACTATGTAACTCTCTTTTTCTCAGTCTTTCCAAGTTTATTCTGGAGAGGATTTGAAATCAAAGCCCACATTAAAACATTGCTCTGGACAGTCCGGTAAGCACTAGAAATTGAGAATCCAGGCATCTCTACGTGTAGACTGTGTGAACACCTCCCCGTTACTGCAGTGTGCACTGTGTGGCCCTGGTTTGTAGGGGTGAGTGTTTAGACAAAGACCAAGTCTTGGGGTTATCTGTACCTATAGGAAGTATTTTCACTATTACTTCAATTGAGACTTTGCAACTTTCTTGTTTATTGTCCTATAGAGAAAGCAATACCCACTTGAGTTCGAGCGTAGATGTGTAAAGAAAGCTCAAACAAGAACGAATCCAGAAAATTGAGCAGGTAGCCCAGTAGAACGCAAATATAGGAAACAAGCCATAACCCTCGTGTACACTTTTACACTAATTTGAAAGTGCCCCTAGTAAATGTGTGTGTACACTGTATGTGTGTGTGTGTGCACATGCGCTTGTGTGTTGAGGGTGTCACTATCAAAGTGGGATGACACTGCCGAGAAGGTTGATGCGTGAGACAGAAGATGATCAGTTTAAAGCTGGCTGCTATTTATATCTTTCGCCTCTTTGGCTGAAGGAAAGCTTTTAAAATGCAGCTAAAACAGTTGAGATTGCTGAGTGAGCCCAGGGACAGTAACGGACTTCACTCCTAGTAAGATCAAAACCGAGATCTCGGCTGGAAAGCATCCCCAGAAGCCCTAGAGTAAACCAGTCATGAAAGAACTTGGGCTCCCCCTGCCCCCTGGGGTGAGACGGCCTCAGCATTCCAGCATACTGCTGGGGGCTGGGTAATGCCAGGCAGATGGTGTTACAAAAATAATCACCCGGCTGAACACTCACTGCTGTGCAGCAATGAACTCATGTCCTGACTGCAACCGCCCCAGTGATCTCACCACCCAAACAAGACCGAGTTTCCCTCCTGCCTCTCGCTTGGCTCCAGATGGCCCCTCCATGTTCATGTTCCCTGTGGCGGGCTTGTCTTTGGCCTTATTTCTTTCTGTAAAGTTTGTTACAAGGGAGAAAGGGAGTGATGAGGAAACACCACACCCTTACTTAAGTCTGGCTGAAGAAAGGAAAAGTCTATGGAAAATAAATGGAAAGAAAAGACCAAATGAACTTCTAGCAACTTTGTCTTCAATCGCATCTTCAATCAAATAAGAGCTTCCCAAGTTAAAATTTTCTGTGGCTATTTTATTCGGGGTATACTCTGTGTTTCTGTTAATGTATGTTATTTGGGGGGGCGGGGAGGTGTTGTTTGTTTTTGTTTTGTTTTGCTTTAGATTTTTAAACTCGTTGGGGAGACAGACAGAGAGAGAAAGTGAGAAATCACTCCTCGGAGGGGAATGGACACGTTGCAATCCCTTCTCCTCCATTCTCCTCTTGGGATCTTAGGCTTGCACGTACACATGCCTGGTGAATTTTCACAAACTACTAGTGCTAGGATTTGAACCACAGAGTGGATATGTGAGATCCAGCACCTTAATCACCATGCCACCTACTGGCCCCTCTGTTAATACATTTGAAAAAGGCTGTGTCTATGTGTATAGGGATCCAAAGTAACTAACAACACCAAATTCATCGGGGACGTTCAAATCATTGAAGTGAGGAGTTAAAAGCTCAGGTATTGAGTTCTCAGTTCACTACTTTCTAGCTCAGCCTCGTTTTCTTCATCTTTAAACTAGCCACACAATGACACCCTCACTGAATTTTATGAAAATCCAATATATAGAGGGAAAATCAAAAACATTATCAAAACAGGATAAGAAAGAAACTATTAAAAATTAAAAGGAATAGTGTAAATGTCATGCCTTGGGGGGCCAGAAGAAGTACAGTGTATGGAATGAAGTCCTCATCTTTTTACTGAAATGTTAACAGATGTCTTCTACTGGTGACGGACTTAAAAATAGAAGGTTGTGCATATTAGCCGAGTTTGGCGGGAATGACCCAAAGAGCTGATCCCAGCAGTGTTACGGGTTGAGTGTAGGGGAGAGGGTGGGAATGAGAACAGTATGTAAGACATCGCTTTTCATCAGAATCTCTGCTTTGTTTCTCTTCCTCTCTCTTTTGCCTTATAAAAAATTTTCCAGAAAGAGACAAAGAGACACAGGGAGAGGGAGAAATCATTTCTCTCTCTGTCTCTCTCACTCATATAATAAGTAAATAAACTTACAAAAGTTCATAGGAAAATGAAATTGAAGTATGAGTTTATTCTAGTGCAAAAGAATTTTACATATTTTTTCATAATATGCATTTTCCATAAATTTTGTGAAGACCTCTCATACATATCAAGAGTTAATAATGCATGTTTACATCTCAAATGTCTTCAAACTCTGACTTGCCCTATATATTTACCAAACTACACAGGGTATTCTAACAAAACATTTAAAACACAAGTACTACCCAAAGCTATGATTATGTTACTTCAGGGGATAAGAAATGATCCCATTGATAAAAAAAAAATACTATAAATTACATTTTGGGTTCCTTAATTAATGTCAAAAAACAAGGAAGCTATGCTAATGATTATCATCATTATTTGCATTTGCATGGTAACTTCTATACAGAGATACACAGATCAACTTTAAGGTATATATAATTTTCAAAATATAAAAATAAATCAGATCATGTGGTACTGGGTAAGCTATTCAGCCTCTCATCCTTAGGCATTCACTTATTCATTTACTTGTTCATTCAATAAACATTGGGCTGCTATTATGTAATGAGCTCTGTCTGAGTAGTGTGGATACAGTGGCAAAGAAGAAAGGGTTCCTGTTCTCATGGAGTTGACATTTCTGATGAGGGGAGAAGATTAAAATACAAATTAATCTGGTCAGCTTGTGGCCTGATGGTTATGGCAGCTAGATCCCACAGAGCCGACCACGTGATTCGAGTCCTAGACCCAGTGACTTGAAAAACATGCTGGCATGTTTGTGGGTACCCAAAATCCTGAAAAGAGGGAGAAATAGAAAAGAAGGGATTGCAGTGTGATCATGCCCCGTGGAAGGTGCTTTCCCTTCTTCCTTTCTTTCTGTCTCTCTCTAGTGAGCACATGTACTCCTTCTGGCCTGGCAAATACATACATATATATATGTGTGTGTGTGTGTGTGTATGTGTGTGTGTGTGTGTGTATTCATACACACGAATAAATAAATTAAAAATAATGTCAGCGACTGAATGATCTACCATTCAGATCAGAGCCAAGCAGTTTCTCCTCTAGAGAAGTCGTCTCTTCATTCAATCTTTCCCTTTGTACTTGATCTAAATACGAATCAAAGGATTGAATGACAAGAAACAGCCAGCCATGACAATATTGAGAGGAGGGTATCTGAAACGGAGAAAATGGACAATCAGTTACTAGCATGGGAGACAGCTTGGTGTGCTGGAGAGTAAGAGAAATTCACCTAGCTGGAGCCAGTGAGGTGGGAAGAGAATGGTACAGGAGCTAGACAGCTGGAGACGCAGATACAGGGGGATTTTAAAGGCCATTGTAAAGAGTTAAGAATTGTATTCTGAATAAGACGGGAAGTGTGTACATTATACATTGCTGTGTAACAGATTATGGATTGCTGCTATAGGTGGATGGTGGCCTCAAAGCCATTTCTTTCTTTTTCTCTGTTAAACATTTATTTTATTCTGTGAGAGTGCACATGAGAAAGTGCATGCCCATGTGCATGAGAAAGACAAAGAGAGAGACAGACAGAGACCGGCAGCACTGACAGGGCCTGGACGTGCTGCGATTCCTCTCCGCAGCCTTTCAGTCAGCTGGGGCCATGAGCACTTGCAGGCCCTGGGGTGTTCCTGGGGTGTTTGAGGCCAGCTCTAGATCTAGACCCGGGACCGGCCCTGTGGCTTTCAGTACCACGTATCTGTACATGTGTCACAGAGGTGACCATGCAAAGTCATCGTGTTTTTAAGCAAGGAGGTGACATGACCAGATTTATATATTTAAAAGTTTGGGGTCAGGAGGTGGCATGGTGATTGAGACATTGGATCCTCCATGGTCTACTGCGCAATTTGAGTCCCAGACTTGGTGGCTTGAAAAACCCACCAGGTGCATCCAAACCTCTGGAGGAGAATAGAGGAGAAAGCACCTGAGGGGGTGCTTCCTCACTTTCTCTCTCTCTTTCTTTCTTTCTTTTTTTTTTTTTACATTAATTCACTATACACCATCACAACACACCAATGAATTTTCCATCCAAAATACACTGTGCATTGGTTCAATCAAGCACATCAACATACATGTTCTCAACAAATAATTTTCTAACTCTTACATCCTGCATACCTTGCCCTTTGTCTTGCCACCCCTGATTCCCCATCCCCCACCCTCTGCTATGTTCCATCTTCCTCCTCCATTGTCCCTGGCATCCATGGTTGCCCTCAATGCCTTCTGCCCCCCCCATTCAATTGTTCTGCTAATGAACTTAATTAGTCTAAATATATCCAATAGCTAGCACAGCTGACACATACCTATACATGTACCCAAATCTGACCCTAGGCATAAACCCCAGTGAGTAGAATGAACATACTATAAAGTAGTACCCAGCTGTGCCCATACAGCTCACTGCAGTCATCAAATGTGCATTTTTTTTCTCCTGCAACTTTTTTTGTTTTTTATTATATTACCTAACACTCATTCCCTGAGCATCATCACAACACACTAAGTGTAGTTTCCCATCTAGGATAAACTGCATAGTGTCTTCAAGCATGTTATCACCAATAATATTCCATTTCTACTTTCATACATATGTATACATATATATATGTTTTTTATCCTATGTTTGACCCTCAGCCCTTTCCCCCTCTCCCGTTTACACTATCTCTGCTATA
>NW_006203463.1:1286217-1302275 GCF_000334495.1 Tupaia belangeri chinensis | reverse complement strand
TGTAGGTGAGTCTCCATGGAATACAGTTTCAGGAAACCGGTTCTGGTAAGCAGAGTTGACCATCAGTTGATGCGGCACAGCAGCCATCTTGTGATTAGCGGGAATGGTGTTGTGGGGATCTGCAGCGTGAGTTATCCTTGGGTATCTGGCTTCCCTAAGAATGGTAGAGTAGTTCCTGTTCTTCCCTGAGGCAATGCAGGGCTGGCAACCATCATCTTCTCACTGTCCATAGGTAGAGAAAATCCTTCTATACAGTATATTTCTCAATTGGTTTAAGACGGCTAAAGACTCTTTCTGTTGCTTATGGTTGTAAGTTCTTAATCCTAGTTTTCAGCTTCAGCTTGCTGGTCCGGAGGCCACACGTCTGACCCAGAGGGGGGAGGGGCGCCCGTCGCCGCCGCCACTGCCTTGGCGCAGGGCCCCGGGGAGCCAGCTGCGCAGGGCCCGGGAGGGCCCGCGCAGGACCCCACCGCTGGTTGCAGCCTTGGCGCGGGTGTGTGTGTGTGTGTGTGTGTGTGTGTGTGGTGTCCTCTCTCTCTTTCTCTGGTGAGTGCATGTGCCCAATAGCGAAAACATGTTTGCTGCCATTGGGAGAATGGGCTTTAGAGAAGCAAGAGAAGAAGGCAGGAGACAAAACGAGAGGCCCTCAGAGTAACCCAAGTGAGAGCTAGAGATGGCTTAAGTTAGAGTGAAGGCAGGAAGGGAATGGGAGTAAATAGATTCAGGATATGTTCTGGAGTTGAGTGATGAAGGTTTGCTGAAGGATATCAGAGGGAATATAGTAATGGAGGTTGCTGCCTGAGTTTTCAATGTGCCCAATGGGTAAATGAAGATTGAGTTACTGAGCTGCAGAGATGTGAGGAGGAAGCAGCTTTGGAGAAAATTAATGGTTCAACATACGCTTTATCAAATTCCTAGCTTCGTGTTCAGTCTTACATTGATTTGTGTAATATTGACATCCTAACGATGGTGTGTTCTAATCCATAAACAGACTATTTTTCAATTATTTAGATCTTCAATTGCTTTTGGTAGCATTTTGTCATTTTTTTTTAGAGAGAGAGATTTTGGTATAGGTCACATGCGCTTGACAGAGAGACAGAGAGATAGAAAGCAAGAAATCATCCTCCGGGGGGATGACCACACCACAATCCTTTCTCCATTCTCCTCTCAGGGTCTTGGGCATGCACGCACATGCACCGGTGAGTTTTAAGTCACTGGGTCTGGGACTCAAACTGCAGTTGACTTTGTGGGAGTCCAATGAGATAATCATTACACCATCTGCTGGGCCTCAATACTTTGTATTTTTATTGTACAAGTCTCTTAGTTGTTTTGTTAAACTTTAATTATTTTATTCTATTATAAATGGAATTTTTTCCTTAATTTTATTTTTTGTTTTCTTCTTTACTAGTACATAGAAATAAAATACATTTTTATATACATGTCTTATATCTTGCATTGTGGCTGAGCTCTTAAGAATTTTCTGTGGATTCCTTAGAAATTTCTACATACAGTATAAGACAATGCCATCTGAGAATAGCTAGGACTTGCAACATTATGTTGAATACGAGTGGTAAGAACAAAAACATCCTTGTCCTGTTTCTGATTTTAGGAAAAAAATGATTTAGTCTTTAGGTATGATTTAGCTGTATGTTTTTGTAGATGCCTTATGCATTTGAGGAAGTTCTTAGTTTGATATGTGTTTTTATTATAAAATGGTGCTAGATTTTGTCAGGTCAGCAGGTGATGTGGTGGTAAAGGCAGAGGGATCCCACATGACTGCACAGTTTGAGTTCTAGACCTGGTGGCCTGAAAACTACACTGGGTGCATGTGTACACAGGTGAGACAAGCCCAAGATCCAGGATGAGAATGAAGGAGAAGGGACTGCGGCATGGCCATCCCCCCAGGTGTTAACTTCTCTCCTTACCTACTTCTCTGTGTCTCTGTCTTTCTCTCTCTGGCAAGTGCATGTGCCCTATGGCCAAAACAAAACAAAACAAAAATCTAAACGTATGGGGCTAGCTGGTGGCATGATGGTTAAGGCACTGGATTCCCACATGGCTGACCATGGTTTGAGTTCCAGACCTGGTGGCTTGAAACTCATGCTGGGCATGTGGGCGCGTGTGCCCAAAGTTTCAAGAGGAGAATGAAGGAGAAGGGATTGCCACTTGAGCATCTACCCCAGTGGGTGATTTCTCACTTTCTCTGTGTCTCTTTCTAGTGGGCACACATGTCCTAGGGCAAAAACCTAAAAATTAAAAAACCTAAATCTACATCTTTTAGGCTAAATCTTACTTGGTCACATTATTAATCCTTTTTTTAAAAAAAATATATACATTGCTGGATTCTCTATACCAGCATTTTGAGGATTATTGCACGTATGTTCATAGGGATTTTGGCCCATAGTTTTCTGTGTTGTCTTTGTCTGGTTTTGATCATAGGATAATATTGCCTTTATGGCATGTACTAGGGTGTTTTCTTCCCTCCTGGTTTTTGATGGAGCTTGTAGAGGATTGGTATTAACTCTTCTTTTTTTTTTTTTTTTTTTTTTTGAGAGGTTTTTGCTATAGGGCGCGTGCGCTTGCCAGACAGACAGAGAGAGACAGAGAGACAGAAAGCGAGAAATCACTCCCCAGGGGGGATGGTCACATCGCAATCCCTTCTCCTCCATTCTCCTCTTGGGATCTTGGGCACGCACGCATATGCGCCTTCTTTAAATGGTTGGTAGACTTTAGCAGTAAGATCCCTGAGCCTGGGGCCTTTTTGTGTGTGGCAAGTTTTTAAATTACTAAGGTAATCATTTTTTTTTTCTCAGAATAAGCCTGTTTATATTTACATTTTCTATTTCTTCTTGAGTCAGTTTTGGTAGTTTGTGCTCTTTAGGGATATCTTCATTTCACTTAGATAACCTAGTTACTTATAGTATTTCCTTATAATCCTTTCAATTCCTATATTACTGTAAGGTTGGTATTTATTTTTGGAGAAGTGTTTGCTATAGCGTGCATGTGCTCGCCAGAAAGACAGAGAGACAGAAAGTGAGAAATCATCCCCCAGGGGGGATGGCCAAGCCACAATCCCTTTCTCCATTCTCCTCTCGAGATCTTGGGCACACGTGCCCGGCGTAAGTTTAAAGCCACTGAGTTTGGGACTTGAGCCATGGTCGACTACATGAGAGTCCAGCGACAAAGGCATTACGCCAACTGCTGGTCCTATAAGGTTGGTATTGATGTACCATCTTTCATTCCTGATCTTAGTGATTTGAGACTTTGCCTTTTGTTCTTATCAGTCTATCTGAAGTTTTGTCACTTTTGTTCATCTTTTCAGAGAACCATATTTTGGTTTCTTGATTTTTTTCTATTTCTTTTTTTTTTTTTTGGCATTCTCATTTACTGGGAGAGAGGATCAGAGACTCCAGACTTGGACCTCCAACAGAGATCCAAATATGCAACATCACATTGTGTAATAACACTGTCGAGTGAGCAGTGGGTCTTCGATGGATTCCTCCTCCCAGCTTGTACGTAAGTTCAAATCCTAAGAATTCGATGTGTTCTGCTGCAGAGGTTAAAAATCAAGCGAACAAATAAACAAGAAAGTCAGTGTAAAGGTATGGGTGCCCAGAGCTTGTGCTGACTCATCCCAGCATCCTAAACGCTCCATTTGTAACAGTTAAACATTCCCACTGTGAAATTTAGTTGACTTCAAAGCACGTAATCATCCCTCTAGACAACGGTCATAAAATTTCTAATGGAAATAGAGTTTCATCCAATATTTAGACTGAGTCCACCAAGAGACAATATTTTTAGTTAAGATTACCAGGTGCATATTTTAATAATAGGAGCCAGTACAAAAATCTGTGGTGTTGAAAGAATAGCTGAGACTGTGATTATCCTTTAAAAAATACTAGCATGGTCTCTGCTTTTTGCATACCAGGTGTTTTTAATTACCTCACCCATTCTCAGGCTCTGTCTCTCTGCAGAGTTTCCTGTCCTCTTCCCAGCAAAGACTGCTTAAGTCAAAATTTTTATAATATTCACACCTAAAGCTCTGCAGTTGCCTCCTTCTCCTTTTCTAATCCCTTAGGTGCTCATTAAAACCCTGAAATCTGACTCAACTGTAATGGTGCAAGGGAGAGGGCATGGCTGCCTGGTGGCTGAGGCCACATGGGAGGCCCAGGTTCAGTTTCTGGCTTAATGTAAACCAGTCAGGTATGTGGTCCTCACTCGCGAGGAGGTTTAGCAGGAAGATTATCTGGCAAGACTGTCAAAAATAGTTTTCTCTCCCTCTCACACCTACTCTCTCTCTCTCTTATTTAAAAAAGGAGGAGGAGGAGGAGGAGGAGGAGGAGGAGGGAGAGGAGGAAGGAAAACAAACCCCTGAAATCTTGTCAGGCCACCAGGACATTTATTGAGTATTTATTGTATGCACACAAGGCATTGAGTTAGGCACAATAGAAGAAAATCTCAAAGAAATCCAACACTGCAACAATAAGCTTAGTGTTTGGGGAAGATGGTGAACTGGAGAGCAGATTTGACACATGACTTTTCCAACTACTAAAAGGTGAACGTGTTTTACACGTGGGCAGAAGCAAGACAAGACTGTTAGAATCACATTCAATCTCCTGTATAGACCATGACAAAAAGGACTGGTTTTATTTGTTTCTTCGACCACACAAAAAGTACAAATTTCTTTTGGAGATAGAAAATGAAGCAATAATGTAATTGCACTTCGCTATGGCAGCTGATGATGTAACTTCTACTGAGATAGGTTAAGGAGATAACCATCCTTAGGACTTCCAACAAGTCTGCCCCCAGCCTCCTTTGACTATTTCCTTAATCCCCCAATGTTTTGGTCTCCTTTTCCTGTGATAGACTGCAGTATATATACACATTCCTGGAAGAACTTATTTACAGTGCAGATCCTTGCATCATTTCCGTTCATCTATATCCCAGATTGTGCATTTTAAATAAACCTTGATATTATTTTGATTCTGGTGTATATACAGGACCACATTTTGAGAAACTAGGGCTTACTGAATTCCTGCTCTGTGTAAGGCAAAATTTCTGTTCTAGAGAAGCTTCAGATTTGGTTGGGGAATCAAAATTCAGTATCAAACGAAAGAAACTCACCCATAGCAATATTTATTTATCCAGTGAAATTGAGCAAGTACCTACCATAAATCTAGCAATTTACTAGAAAAATGAGGAGGTGTTAAAACTGAACTCTTCTTGGAATGGCCTCATGGCACTGGATCCTATAAGGCCCACTGCACAGTCTAAATCCCAGGCCTGCTAGAGTGAAAAACACACTGGCCGCATGAATGTGCATCCCCCAAATCCTAGGAAAATGGAGGAGAAGGGATTGAGGGTGGATAAATGGAGGAGAAGGGATTGCAACATGACCACACCCCACCGGGAGTCCTTTCTACCTCTCCCTCTCTCTGTCTCTCTGGTGAATGCATGTGCCTTCTGGAAAATTTTTTTAAAATAATAATAAAGTAAAGCTGAACTCTTCTTGAGGAGGAGGAGGAGGAGGAGGAGGAGGGAGAGGAGGAAGGAAAACAAACCCCTGAAATCTTGTCAGGCCACCAGGACATTTATTGAGTATTTATTGTATGCACACAAGGCATTGAGTTAGGCACAATAGAAGAAAATCTCAAAGAAATCCAACACTGCAACAATAAGCTTAGTGTTTGGGGAAGATGGTGAACTGGAGAGCAGATTTGACACATGACTTTTCCAACTACTAAAAGGTGAACGTGTTTTACACGTGGGCAGAAGCAAGACAAGACTGTTAGAATCACATTCAATCTCCTGTATAGACCATGACAAAAAGGACTGGTTTTATTTGTTTCTTCGACCACACAAAAAGTACAAATTTCTTTTGGAGATAGAAAATGAAGCAATAATGTAATTGCACTTCGCTATGGCAGCTGATGATGTAACTTCTACTGAGATAGGTTAAGGAGATAACCATCCTTAGGACTTCCAACAAGTCTGCCCCCAGCCTCCTTTGACTATTTCCTTAATCCCCCAATGTTTTGGTCTCCTTTTCCTGTGATAGACTGCAGTATATATACACATTCCTGGAAGAACTTATTTACAGTGCAGATCCTTGCATCATTTCCGTTCATCTATATCCCAGATTGTGCATTTTAAATAAACCTTGATATTATTTTGATTCTGGTGTATATACAGGACCACATTTTGAGAAACTAGGGCTTACTGAATTCCTGCTCTGTGTAAGGCAAAATTTCTGTTCTAGAGAAGCTTCAGATTTGGTTGGGGAATCAAAATTCAGTATCAAACGAAAGAAACTCACCCATAGCAATATTTATTTATCCAGTGAAATTGAGCAAGTACCTACCATAAATCTAGCAATTTACTAGAAAAATGAGGAGGTGTTAAAACTGAACTCTTCTTGGAATGGCCTCATGGCACTGGATCCTATAAGGCCCACTGCACAGTCTAAATCCCAGGCCTGCTAGAGTGAAAAACACACTGGCCGCATGAATGTGCATCCCCCAAATCCTAGGAAAATGGAGGAGAAGGGATTGAGGGTGGATAAATGGAGGAGAAGGGATTGCAACATGACCACACCCCACCGGGAGTCCTTTCTACCTCTCCCTCTCTCTGTCTCTCTGGTGAATGCATGTGCCTTCTGGAAAATTTTTTTAAAATAATAATAAAGTAAAGCTGAACTCTTCTTGTCTCCGTTTGGTTGAGGTCTCAAGATATAGATGTTACATCTCAAAGTGAGATGTAAAACCACCAGGCAGGACTTGAGATAGGAGGCTTTGGAAAACTGGAATTTTCTCTTACATGACGGCCAATGTCCAGCCTCGAGGCTGAGGAAGGAGTTAGAGACGTGAGAAAGCCGCCAGAAGAGAATCATTGGTATGCAGAGTCTTCGCCCTCTGTTAGCTCGAGGAAGGGGATAAGGACTCTGTCACTGGAAGTCAACATGGAGGGTCTCTGAGGTAGGTTAATTAGGGACTGGTTTCTGGCTGACACCTGAGGACTCTTAGGAGCGGAGGGAATAGCTGCTTGCTGCAGAGCCCTGTCTGTCACATCGTTCACCTTTTCCATCAAAGGGGATTTTTCTCTTCTGCCCTACTTTCTCACACTTTTCAACCAAGGGCCACAAAGTTATTAATCTGTCGAACTCCTCAGTACCCTGGTGGGGTAGTCAGGTATCATGATCCCTAATGTCCAGCTGGACAAACAGAGAAGGTGGTCTGCATTGATCTAGATCCCACAGGGGAGCAAGTCTGGGAAGAGAAATGGGCCATAGCCTCCTGTAGCCAGAGTGGGAACCCTGACCTGGGGAGGATCTCCGGTTGCCAGGCCAGGACTATGAGCACACCCGCTTCCAGTGCAACAGCACAAGGCACCTTGCGATTGTCAGCCTGTGTGAGCAGAGAGCGTCAGCTTGAGGAAATCCGAGGGAGACTTTCTCTAAAATATCGTGTTTCTAATTTGGACCTGATTGGCAGTTAAAGGGTAAAGAAAATTGTGCTGCTTTAATTGGCCAGGGAAATGTGTATCCAAGAGGCTTGCTAGGGTTTCCTGACTTTGTTTTAACTTTTCAGTTAAAAAAAGAAAAAGACACACAAACATACACGCACACATACACACACACACGCACACACATACACAATTTGAATGAGTGCAACATACTCAGCATGCAAGCCTTTAACAGCAACAAACTGTGTCCAGAGCTCTCTAAAAATGCTGCCCTATGCAATGAGATGCTTAATAACTTCAAAACAATTCGATTAAGCAAACAGTGAACTAACCTGGAAATAGAGTGAGGGACAAAAACAAACATAAAATAGCCCCTATACTCCAGTTCACAGTCTAAGGACTGATAAATACAATGGTGTTCCACTTTAATTGGGCTTAGGTTTTAAAATCAGTGAGCATGTTAAAAAAAAAATATTATTGAAGCAAAACATTACCCTTGAAAAATTATTTTTTTAACTTTTATTCTACTTATTTATTTTAGATTATTTTCACATTTTACATAAAATCCCTCAGGATGTATACTATACTATTTTTTTAACAGAGAAGTTTACAATTTTGTGTCTGTTAAGTGTTTCTTCCCTTTGTAACTCACACTCGCCCTCTACCACCCACTCTCTACCACCTGCTCTCTTCTTTTACAGTCCCTGGTATCTATACTACTATTGTATTTTCGGATCTCTAAATTTCTGCTATACAGTGCTGATATTCAGTACAAATTGAGCGGGGATATACAGTGCATCTCTTTCAAAATCTGGCTCATTTTGCTCAACATTAAGTCTTCTATATTCATCCACTTTTAGTCAAATGATACTTTATCATTGTTTCTTACAGCTGAGTAATAATTCATAGTATATAGGTGTCAACTTTCAATCCAGTCATCAATTTTTAGACACTTAGTTTGGTTCTATGTTTTAGTGATAGAGAATAATATTGCAGTAAACGTGGATGTGCAAGTATCTTTCCAACTGAGTGTTTTCCTATATTTTGGGTATAGGTACCAAAAAGGAGTGGAAATATTGGGTCATATGGTAGTTCTATTTGTATTTTTTATTTTTTAAGTCCCATTTATCTATATTTATTTTATTAGTCTCTTTCTTTATTTTTACTTTCAATCACTGCATATCATTATAGCATACCAAATGAGTTTTCCCATCATGAATACACTGTATGTTGGTTCAGTCAAAGATAATACCACACATATTATCATCAATTGATAATTTTCCATTTTTGTGTTTTGCGTCTTTCTCTTCCCCTTGATTCCCTTCCTCTCACCATCCCCCATTTCCCATCCTCCTCCCACACTGTCTCTAGTATCCACAGTTGCTCTCCATATGCCTTTCTACATTCCGGTCTTTCAGTGTCTGCCATGAGTGAAGACATTTGGTGTATATAGAGTGGGGATATACTTTCAGTGCTTGACCAACCTCCATATAGTTTTCCACAGAATTTGTATTAATTTATATTCCATCAACAGTGTAAGAGGTTTCCCTTTTCACTACAACCTTGCCAGCACTTGTTGTTCTTTGTATTTTTTATCATAGTCATTCTAATTTGGGTTAGATGGTATCTCATTGTGGCTTTAATCTCCATTTCTCTTATGGCAAGAGACTTTGAACATTTTTTTCTATATGCATTTTGGCCATTTGTAAGTCTTCCTTGCAGAGTTATTTGTTCAATTCATTTGCCCATTTCTAAATTGGATTATTCATTTTTTTGTGGGTGAGCTGCTTAAATTCCCTGTATATTCTAGACATCAACCCCTTGTCTCAGGAATAATTTGCAAACATTTTTGCCTCTTCCAGGGGTTGGCTTTTCACTCCAATTATTGATAAATATGAAGGAGTATAACTTAAATTGGAGCTAGGTTCTCAAGTCAGTGAAGAAATAGAAAAATATTATTAAAATAGAACTACCATATGATCCATAAATCCCACTCCTGGTTATCTACCCAAAGGACAGGAGAATGCTCAGTCAGAAAAGCGCTTGCACATTTATGTTTATTGTGGAATTATTTACGATTACTAAGATATGGAACCAACCCAAATGTCCATGTACAAATGAATGGATTGAAACAGTGTGGTACATATACTCCATGAAATACTATTCAGCCATGAAAAAACAAGACCCTAGCATTTGATAGAAAGTGGACAAATATGGAAGATTTACTGTTGAGTGAAGCAAGTCAGACTACGAAAGAGAGCTATGTCTCTACTTAACATATACTGACTGCTCTCTATGGCAGAGACTGAAAGACTGGAGGACATACAAGCACTAAAAATTGTTATGAACACTGGGGACAAAATGGAAGGAGAGTAGAACAGGGGAATAGAGTAGGGAAGGAAATTTTGGGGAAAAATAGGTAAGACATTTGTGAGACACAGAAATGGTTAATTATCTGTGGATGATGAGGTGTATAGTATTCTCAACTGGACTAGTTTGAGGTGTATTTCATGCTGGATAAATTCTCTCTTTGCAATCTAAATGATGTATAGTGATTGAACGTATAAATAATAATAATAAATAAGAAGAGAAAAAAAGAAAAATCTTATTGAAATAAAACATTATTCTTGGAAAATTCCTTTTTTAAAGTTTGTTTTTATTTACAATAAAGAACATGTACTCATGTATGAGAGATGGCGAGAGAGAGGAATTGAGAGAAAGATCCCCAAATGAGATCTGAACATGCGATAATCCCTTTTCCTTCAGTTTTCCATCCTATTAGTATTCTGGGCATGAGTGCCCAAACCTGGCTTGACAGGGCTGGGATCTGAGCCCCATCTGGCCATGTGGGTGCTGGTGTAACACTTAACTGCTGACCTCACAGGTTCAGCCCACCTTGAAAAAATGGTTATCTTGTTCATGTAGTGTTCCACACATGAGCTGTATATGCAAGTCTGTGTAATATGTATGTCCTTTAAGATATAAGAGAAACTGAAAGAATTTTATAAGAAACAAAAGGGTATGAATTAAAGAATTATTTTATTTAACTTCATCTATTTAAATTTGACCAGAGAGAGAGAGAGAGAGAGAGAGAAAGTGAGAAAGCAAGCTGCCACGGTTTGGAACCCAAACTGTGGTTGACAGTCCGGGAGTCCAGTGCCCTTAACCACCACACCACCTGTCGGCCCCCAGGACATGCATTTTGTCTGAACATTCAAACTTACTTACTTGTAAGGTAACTATCAAAGATCCATCTCTGGAGGTTCAAGAGTAATGTCATAATCTGCATCTGTTTAACTTCTCTGCATAAGAAACACCCCCTAAATCTCAGAGGCTTAAAATGGCAATCACTTATCCTCACAGAATTGCTAATCAGTGGCCTTTCAGCTCTCTTGCCTAGACTTGGCCAGAAGAGCTCAGCTTTGCTCCAGGGTTTTTTCATCCTCCCCATGATACTCGTGAGGTATGCTGGGTGTGTTTTTTCCATGGCAATGACAGTGGCTCAGAGACTCAAAACCATTCACACAGGTAATTTTTAAGACTCTAGTTGCGTCACACTTGCTATGACTAAAGGAAGTCACATGACTATGGGGAAAGTCAGGGATGGGGAAAGAAGTTCTGCATCTCTAGTGGCTGGAAGTGCAAAGTCACATGGCAAGGAATATAGGTACAAGAGGGTAGATTTGGGCCGTTAGGACTATTTACCCCACTCTACAGCATTTCCTTCTCTGTCCTTCCAATTCATAAGGTGAGCTATTGAGTTGTTGGAAAAGTCATGATGCATTTTTCTGTTTTTCTATGCAAAAATGTGTCATGATCCAATACTTTCCCACACATTCTATTTCTGCTGAAGTTGCAAATAATGTCAGTTTCTCTTTGCAACCACAGGTCCAGCTCTCAGGAATCAAAGTGAAATGTGCATAGGAAGTGAATTTCTGCCAGGCTGCTGTAAGGCAAAAGTACAGTAACAGAGTTAAATGAGCTGAACAGACTATTCTCTAAGAAAGACATATGAAGAGCCAAAAAGCATATTCAAAAATTGCTTAAAATCTCTTATCATAAGGGAGATGCAAATCAAAACCACAATGAGATACCACTTAACCCCAGTCAGAATGGTTAAAATTAAAAAACTAAAGAATGATAAGTAATGGTGAGGCTGTGGTGAAAAGGGATCTCTCCTCCACTGTTGGTGGGAATGTAAAGTATAGCCACTGTGGAGAACAATATGGAGATTTCTCAAAGACCTACAAATATAACTACCATATGATCCAACAATTCCACCCAAAAGATAGGCATGCACTCAGAAAAACACTTGCACAACCATGTTTATCGCAGCATTATTGACAATTGCTAAGACATGGAATCAACCCTAATGTTCACAAACAGATGAGTGTATTGAAAAAGTGTGGCACATACACTCTATGGAATACTACTCAACCATAGAAAACAATGACGGGCATTCGATAGAAAGTGGATGAACATTTAATATTTACTGCTAAGCAGAGCAAGCCAGACTATGAAAGAGAGGCACAGTATGTCCCCACTCAGTACACACCAAATGTCTGTACTCTATGGCAGAAACTGAAAGACTAGATGATATAAAGCCATGGAGAGCAACTGTGGCTACTAGAGGCTGTCGGAGGAGAGTAGGTAATAGGAAAGGGTAAGAGGGAGGAAATCAAGGGGAAAAAGAAAAACAAAATATTTAAGGGACACAAAAATGGAAAATTATCTGTCAATGATAATATGTATGGTAACATCTTTGAATCAAAATATCGTGTACTCGGGATGGAAATTGCATTTGTTATACTGTGATGATATACAGTGATTGCATATAAAATAATAATAATAATAAATAAAATATAGAAAAAAACGTAAAGTAAGAGGGAGAGACAGTAATTCTGGTGGAGAGGACACCAAGAAGTCTCTTTTAAAAAGTCAGGATCTGGGGACCAGCAGTTAGCGTAATGGCTATGTCGCTGGACTCCCATGTAGTCAACCGCGGTTCGCAACCCGGACCTGGTGGTTTAAAACTCACGCTGGGCACATGTGCATGCGTGCCCAAGATCCCAAGAGGAGAATGGAGGAGAAGGGATTGCGACGTGGCCATCCCCCCTGGGGGGTGATTTCTCGCTTTCTGTCTCACTGTCTCTCTCTGTTTGTCTGGTGAGCGCATGCGCCCTATAGCAAAAACCTCTAAAAAAAAAAAAAGGGTCAGGATCTGGATCATAAGAAATAAGTAGGACCTGGCCATTCCAGACCAAAGGCTGTGCTTGAGCAAAGGCCAGGAGATAGAGAGTACAACTTAGAGATGCAGATCCTGGGCAGCTGGGGGCAAGAAAGGATGGAGCTCCTAGTGCAAATGTCAGGAAGGGAGTTATGGAGTGTTCAGGAAGAGGCACAGAGCTCTTAAATGTTTTCAATAGGGTCATGTCCGTGTTTTTATTAAACACACTCACACACACACAGAGAGAGAGACCTACCAGATGAGTCATAGCAATAGACAGGACAGTAGAAGTAGAAAGAATGCTAAGTAAATTTATTTCTAGTCTGCAAATGCCTGGATGTCAAGGAGGTCATCTCACTTGCCACTGCAGCCCTCCCCTGGCCTCCCCTTTGACTAATGAGTACCAATTACACTGAGCCTTTACAGACATGGGGTAATGTTGTGGTGCCATGTGTCCATATTGGGGTGAGACCACAGGACTGACCAGCAGGAAGTTTAGTTCTCTAGATCTTGTAGCTCTTGTAATAGTTTCGAGAAATTAGCATTTGTGAGCTCATTGAGATCAGAACCATCTCTTAATTATCTTAGTATCTTCCCAGAGACTAACACAGTCTCACGGGGGACCAGATCCTTAATTAACTATAACTCCAGAAACTTAGTGCCACGTTTGCATGAAGAACAAAATCCTTAGGAAATAAGTGCATTTAGATTCATTCTACCTGGAGATGTGATAGAAATGTAAGGAACTTGAGAAGCTTTCAGAGAGAAGGTTCGGGACTTCCTCTTATCCTTTTGTTGGAAAGAAAGTCCTTTGACTGTTATCTATGAAAACACTTGTACTTACGTTTATCAATAGAAAATGTGCATTTAAAAATCACCTGTGCTCATGTGTAAATTATCGTACATTTCCTGCAAATAAGTCAAGAGCTTGGCTCGATCAGGTTTCCTCTCAAAACAGCACAAAGCAGATGTTAGGCAGCATCTAACATCAGGACTGAAGGGAAGTGGAGTTGGTTTCATTGTCTTTACCTCATGCTGGTGGGAAACACACTTTGGCTTTCAGAGACCCTCAGGTTGCTTCTCTGTGAACCAGAAGGTGAAGAGCCATGTGCTTGATGATGTTGACAAAGCAGCTTGGGTCATGGGAGACTGGTTCCCAGGGAGAAAGTTAACATCTACCTTCAGATCAAATGGGACCAGTTCACTTTAGAGAACTCAGAGCCGAACTAAATCTTGAAGCTTGCAGAATTGAGACAGACTTTGAACCAGGAGAGATGGGGCGGCTTTGGAAGATGAATAAGAGGACTCGGTGAAGACGTAGTGAAAACAATTAGTAAGGGAGGGTAGCTCCAAGGAAAAAATACTTGGAAAGTCACTTCTGGGAACCATCAAACATTTTTTTAGAAGAGTAGATTGTAAGCTCGACGAAGACCCATATTGTATCTATTTTGTTCATTGTTGCTTCCCTAATATCTGGCATATACAATACAATTATACAATGCACAAATGACAATAATTATATAGACAGATAAATAGATATACACACATACATATACATATGTCTACACTTATGCATATACACAGACAAGGGGTCTTCAAAAAAGTTCATGGAAAATTAATATTATGAAAAAATTATGCATGCGTTTCAACATTTTTGCACCAAAATAACTCATACTTTAATTTCACCTTTCTATGAACTTTCAAAGACCCTTCATAAATGTATATATAAACATAGTTCAAATTTTTTAATTATATAAATGGTATATGAATCAATTCTTGTGAAATAGCCAAACAATAAAATGTATACAAAGCAAAGAGTGAAAGTTCTACACTGACTCCCCAGTTCCACTCTCTTCTCCAAAAGTAACTATGGGTGTTTTTTGATACGTGATCTTTTAGATAGTTTTATCTGATCAGATTGCATAGAACATGAAATGCAACTCACTTTCTACTCATTTGAGCTAAATTACTAAACTAATTTAAACTTAAATACACTTCACTCAGTAAATTTACTCATAAGCTGCATCCATCCTTCATTAATTCACTACATGAAACTACTTTTTCTAAGCAGAGAGTGCTATGCCAGAGCTTCTCAGGAGGTTGTCTGTCCTTAAGATGTTTGATCTTTACTGAGAAGGCTACTGCAGAACCATTAAGCTTTTGGGCAAACCATAGATGTGCATGTCTGTGTGTATCTTCTCCAAAACGCTTCCTCTTAATTTAGAAAGAGATGTTCCTCAGATGACTCCTAAATGCTGGGTATGTTCATTTGCTTGTGCTGCCATAGCAAGACATCAAGAAGAGATGGCTTTAACAACAGACATTCATTGTCTTACCGTTCTGGAGGATGGAAGTCAGAGATCAAGGTATTGGCAGTGTTGGTACCTGAGGGCCTTGAGGGAGAGATCTATTGAACACCTCTTTCCTTGGCTTATTGGCCATTTTCTCCTTTTGTCTTCCCTTCTGTGTCTGTCTCTGTGTCCAAATTTTCCATTTTTATAAGGACACGAGTCATATTGGAATAGGGCTTGCTTTAATGACTTTGTTTGGATGTGATTTACTTTGGAAAGACCCTAAGTCTGAATAAGGTCATATTCTGAAGTCCTGGGTGTTAGAATTCCAACATACCATTTTGGGAAGATGAAATTCAACCCATAACACTAGGTTATAAAGGCTTCTATTCACAAAGTGCTGTCTGAGGAATCATTCTTTTGGTTACTGTGAATTATTGTATTTGAAAGAAGTCAGACCATTAAAGGGCCTGAATCATATTATTGTGGCTTCTTGTAAATAAATTGGCTTTATTGATATCTCTCACACATTATCAGAATTTTACTTATCAGACTTTGTCATGGAAAAATGCAATTCAGTTCAGCTGATGGACAGAGTCAGGAAAAAATATGAGTAGACAATCTACCAATCCAACTCTCCTCTCTTCTCCTTTAATAGAAATATTCTGGCTATGCCAGAAATAAACTTCATTACCTTCTGTCTACTGCTACTTCCCCCATAGCCTCATCCAGCTAGAAGGTTGTTTGAACTTTGATCGCTGTAAACTAGTTTTTGCAGTCAGGTGTGAAATCTCTGCCACTTCCCAGGGAAAGCCGCATTTCATAGTTGGAGATCTGATTCAGATGTGTCACTCCAAAACATGTGGTGGAGATGCTGTCTCTTCTATAGACTGGTTCTGCAGAACAGATTCTTTGGGAAATTGAAGTTAATGAGACCATTTCAATATAAAGTAGCATTCAACAAGAAACTCATGGGAATGTACTAAAATCTAAAATTATCCCAACACCTTTGAAGAATGTGGTTTCTCCCGGGGCTCACGCCCCGGCACACAGCAGCAGCAGCGGCCGCAGCAGCAGCC
>NW_006203463.1:1278599-1285461 GCF_000334495.1 Tupaia belangeri chinensis | reverse complement strand
GGAGGAAGGTATGGAGGGCAACCATGGATGCCAGGGAAAAAGGGGGGGGAAGGTGGGACATAGCAGAGGGTGGGGGATGGGGAATCAGGGATGGCAAGACAAAGGGCAAGGTATGCAGGACGTAAGAATTGGAAAATTATTTGCTGAGAACATATATGTGGATGTACTTGATTGAGACAATGCACAGTGTATTTTGGATGGAAAATTCATTTGTGTGTTGTGATGGTGTAAAGTGAATTAATAAATAAATAAAAAAAAAGAATGTGGTTTCTCTGTGCGAACCATGGTCGATTACATGGGAGTCCAGCAACATAGCCATTATGCTAACTGCTGGTCCCTAGAAATAAAATTCTTAAGCCAACTTTTAAAGTTTACTTATTTTCTTGTTGAGAGAGAAAGAGAGAGAGAGAGACCCTGGACAGGGTCTCACCATGCTCTGATCTCCCTGCTGCCCTCTGGGCATGCCTGGTGTGTTCAGGCTAACTGGCATCCAAACCAAGGGCCTCCTCTATGGCTCCAGCATCCTGTAGTAGCCCCTACTGCCTGTACCATTGAGTCTGGGTCCCTAATCCAGTTTTTAATACAGTATGTGGTTATCTGGCCAAAGACTACAACCCCCTGGCCTCCTCTGAGGTTCTGCAGGGCTGTATGACTATGTCCTGATCAATGGAATGTATGAAATCATAAATGCAATTCTGCATCGCATCTCAGAAGAAAGCGGTTTGCCTTCCATTCCCGCCTTCTTCCTTCCTGTGGGCTAGGATGTAAAAGGCCAGCAACCCAATTTCAACAGCACAGATAAAGACGGCACCCAAGGGATGGTAGATAACATTGGGTCATTAGAAAAGTCATGATGCATTTTTGAAAAACGTAGAAAAGTATGTCATGACTTTCTCAACAACCTAATAGAAAGCCCCTGGGACCTGAGGTGGCCTTCTGGAGAAGCTCTGGCTCCTGAATGGCTCACTGGTTGACGTCTGTGTTATGGGGGTCTTTTTGTTACAGCAGTGCAGGCTACATCCTAACTAATACTCTCCCAGTGGACAGCTTAAGATCAGCCTAGTCTCTTCCTATAGGAAGAAACAGGAACAGGAGAAAGGAGAGGGGTGGGAAGGGAAGTTCATGCTTTGGCCAAATCAAACTGAAACCAGTGATCAGAGGATGGAGTAGACAGAAATAAAGAAGGAAAACTTTTTGCCTGGTCAGATCTACTCGGTCAGACCTACTTGTGAAAAGAGGTAGGTTTTATTTTAACATAAGTTTGAAATGAGGAGGGACTACATTAGATGTCAAGTAAAAAACATTTTAGCAACTTTACATTGCTTTTGGAGAGGCATCTTTGTCTACCTCACATACTTATCCTATAATAGATGCTTACATATCTATAAAGGTAAAACCCAAGTACAGTCTTACCTGGGTATTGTACCAATTTCATCTTCCTGGTTATGATAGCATACTATGGTTGTGTAAGACACCGTCATTGAGAGAAGCTAGATGAAGAGTATGCGGGAACTCTGTAATCTTTTTTAAATTTCTGTTCTAAACTATTTCAAAATAAGTTACAAAATATAAAAAGAATGTTTAACTGGATGAACAAATGAACAAATAGAGGAGACTGAAGGAGATTTTAGGAGGCCTGTTTCCATTTCTCAAGTGGAAGCACTTCATTTTCCTATGGGCAAGTTGTTTCCATAGCCAAGGCACCCTCTGGTTCTCATACCTATGAATTGTTGCACCTCTAACTGTCTTAGGGTTGGAACAGTGGTTAGAAATATCTTCTCAAAATAGTGAATTATTTTGTTGGATACAGAACTCAAGAGCCAGTTATTACTTGATTCAAACTAAGAGCAATATGTCATTTTAACATTGTGTTAGCCAAAAGTACCATACCATCACGGGGTCCTCCTCTATTGGGAAAGTTCATCTGCTCTGATGCTGTTAATTCAGCAGAGCAGATGTGAACTTGGCCATATGACATCCCATGACCTCAGTTTCAGGCCATCAAGGAGATGTGAATGAGTTAAGAATAGCATGAGAAGATACATAAAACTTTAGGGACCAGGCTCCCCAAGGCAGTTGACTCACAGACTCTCAGGGAGCAAGGCCAGGTTGCACTGGATTCGAACCAGCAATGATTTCTAAGAAAGTGTGGTGAGTGGGTAGGCAATGCAACACGGTTCTCTGGTGACACATTGCCCAGTAGAGAAATGGCAAGGCAATAGGACCCCCATCTCCGGGAAGAAGATGTGAGGTGGGGAAGAAGCCTGGGAGGAGAGTTGGTGTTTAGGTCAGCAGAGTCAAATATGGGGCTAAAGGCAGTAAGAGTCATGTATTTTTTTTAAGAATTATTTATTTTGTTTTATTTATTCATTCATTTTATTTTAATTTGACCAGAGAGAGACACAGAGAGAGAGAGAGAGGGGGAAAGTGAGAAGGCAAGCCACCAGGTCCAGGACTTGAACCGTGGTTGGCCATGTGGGAATGTCCAGCACCTTAACCACCACGCCACCTGCTGGTCCCCATTTCAACAGCACTTGGTAATAAGCTCTTGATGCTGATTTTAGCAGGGGCCATCAGACTCCGGGAGACACAAAACTGTAGTTCAAAGACGGTCAGGAGGACTATGCAAGCCTGCTGGAGAGGCAGGAATGGGAGATGCAAAAAAAGACAAAGCACAAAGAGAAACTTGACCAGACTCCAAGCCGCTTCTAAGGCATTCTGTCAGTCACTGTCACCATCATCACCTGGTTTAAGAAAGATACAAACAAATGGTTCTTTACTCATGAGCCTAGTATTTACTTTTAAAAAAACAAACTAGATGGAAGTGACTTCCGTGTGTTACTATCTGAGAGAACATTGCCTTTGTCTTCCCCCATCTCAGGCTTACTGCCTCACCTGTTTCTCTCCTGAGGCTGGAGTCTCATTATTCACTCAAAGTGTGTGAAATTTTATCAGGGCAAAGTGCAAAATCATTACACCCACCCAGGAGAATCCAGGCATTGAAAGCAGTAATCCATGCCCCACATCCCAGATCACTGGGGCCGGAATCAGCTCTCCCAAGCCTCCCAGGGAAAGGGAAACCTGCTACTGAGGAAACGTGTCTTGTATTTTGTAATCAAAAGTAACAAGGACCTTCTGTTTCCAATGATTGAAAATGTTAGAGAACATCGTGTGTGTGTACATGGTACTATATTTTGGTCTGAGGTTTTTCTCCAACTATTTATCATGTCAATCAAGAACATATCTGAGCTAAAGAGAAAATAACTTCTCTACTTGTGCATAGGATTTTAATCCGAAAATGTCTGTACAGACTTTCTGGAATTAACTATTATGTTAATTTAAAGAACTAAAGCTGAAGATGTTAACTGTAAGTAGTCTGTCTTCGATAGTGAATATGTCCTGTCCAAATATGTAATACTACCGTGCTATAGAAAATCAATGCCTTTGGTAAAGAATTTGTAATAAAGGAAGTTTCTGGTAAGTTAATTTTTTAAAAATAGGGCTAATAAAATGTTTTTGAGGTAAAAAATAAACTTCTATGTGTAGTAAATGGAATAAAAATAAGAAAATTTTTTGTCTGACTTTGAAAACATTCTTATTGTAAAAATAATACAGTGCCTCTTTTAAAAGTTACCAGAACCAGATAGTTTCACAGTTGACATTTTGACAGTGTTCAAAAAGTGTGTCATTCCTATATTACAGAAATTATCCCAGAAAATGAAAAAGAAAGAGAACATCTCAATTCAGTATTAAAGCTAGCCTAACACTGATTTCTAAACCAGACGCAGTTGGTACAATGCAAGAAAACAGCAATCTAATTTCACTTTCAGACACAGATTCAAAATCCTAAATAAAATGCCAGAAAATCATGTTTTAATAAGATGTCAGCAAATCAAATCCAGCAGTGTGTTGAAAGAATACTAGATAGCCTGAAATTGCTAAAATATAGTTCAAAGTTTTAGAAATGTATTAACATTAGCAGTATTTTAGAAAAATATTAACATTATTCATTGCACTAATAAGGAATAAAAACCATGTGAGCATCTCAATAATTACTAAAAAGCATTTGCTCAAATTCAGCATTCATTTGTTATTAAAACAACAACAACAAAACTCATCAAGCCATAAAGTAAGATCAGTAGTAATTACCAGAAAATAGCAGAAATGACCAGGATAAAGTATGAAATATACAAGATCATGATTTTCCTACATAGCAACAATAGCCAAGTAGAAGGAAAATTATCCCAAACAAAAGTAACAATAACAATAAAATATGCAAGAAGTATATGAAGAAAACTATCAACCCTCACTAAAAGACACTAGTGAAAACCTGGAAAAGAACACACAATATTATAAATAAGTCAATTCTCTCTGAATTTATTAATAAATTTAATGCATTTTCATTGAAAATATGTTTTAGAGTTTCCACTGGAAGTTACAAGGTGTTTCTAAATTTCATCTGGAAATTTAATAGCTAGGAGATCACTGAAACAATAATGTAAAGAAACCTGGACTGTCAGCAAATTATTCTATGAAGTCATCAAAATC
This sequence comes from Tupaia belangeri chinensis, assembly GCF_000334495.1. NCBI lineage: Eukaryota > Metazoa > Chordata > Mammalia > Scandentia > Tupaiidae > Tupaia > Tupaia belangeri. The sequence continues at coordinate 1,280,913 of NW_006203463.1, read as the reverse complement.
AAGACAAGAATTAATACACAAATAAAAATGAATCACTCTCCAGACAGAAAGTATGAAGAAGAGATTTACATGCATTTGGAAGTATAGTAAATGATGAAAGTGATGTAGCCAATCAATGACCAAACGTTGGACTTTTCAGTAAATAATGACAGTTGGCTATCCACTTGGAAAAAGAGGAAAGTAGGTTCTTAGCTCATTCCCCAAGTAAGAGTAAATTATAAATAAGTCAGCCCGTCAAGGTGTCAAGCGTGCTTGTAGTAATCGTATGATCCCCTGGGAAGGATCACATCTGAAGTGACGCCATCACTCGTATGGGTGTTGCCAGGATTCAGTTTCTCATGGGCTGCTGGACTGAGAGTCTCTCCTCCATTCTCCTCTCGGGATCTTGGGCACGCACGCACACTCTTCTCTGGGTATCTTCACCACTTGGTCCGAGAGACAGTAATTCTTAGTCATTCATAATTGTTGTAGCCATTGCCAATACATTCTAGACAGAGCAGGTCATGACTGGCTATGGTAGAGAGAGTATCAGCCATAAGTTTTATACAATCGCTAGAACTCCATCCCTACCTGCGTCATACAATCAGACCAGAATTGACCAAATTAACATGATATGGATAATTGGAAACTTAATCTTAACTTGAAAAAAAAGCACACAAAATTTTATATTTTATTGTTAGTAACAAAATATAACATATCTCATATTAAGTTGAAATACACTGATATATCACTGACCAGTTGCCCATGCCTTGGTATCTGAAATTATAAATACTGTATTTAACCTATGTCCTTAGTACCCCCTGAAAATCCTAAAAATCTACTCCTTTTAGGGCATTTGTTCTTCTTACATGCCACTTTTCCATTTTAGGAATATAATATCCTTCCTAAGTTTTAGCGGGCACATGGCTACTCAGCAAGAGACTGCATTTCCCAGCCGTTCATGCAGCTGGGTCATATGACTAGATTCTAGCCAATTCAATGTGAGCCAAAGCTACCTGACTGACTTCTCTGGCAAATTTCAAAAATAGAAATTACCTGCATTTGGTACCAACCTTAGATCCAGGTGAAAGGGGTGCCTGTTCTGAGACCTGTACTTTCTAAGACCCCACTCTGGCTGCGTCCCTCCCCATAGGGCAAGATTTCTGCAGGCGCAAAGGCACACACTCACCTCCCCCCTCTCCCCACATTCTTCTTCTAGACCAGGGTCCTGGGTACCAGGAGCATTGAATCCCTGATCCAGTGTCTCTGAAACTACTTCCAGAGCTTTCATGGCTTCCCTGAATCTGTTTTTTTGTTTGTTTGTTTGTTTGTTTTTTTAATGAATTACCTAATCAGTGGTATTTTGTTACAGCAGCACAAAAGGGCCTAAGACAGTGTGTATTGACACTACCATGGGACCGAATATATAATTACTCCTGATGGCCCAATATATAATTATTTTCTTTTTAATCTTTCCTTCTCCTATGACTAAAGAGGCATGGGGTATGGCATGAGTTGGATTGAAGTTGCTCTGTTTTTAAAAATATGGTGGCTATTATTGGCTTCTATGTAATATTCTAAAGTGTGTCTGCTATGGCTTGATTATGTGTTGTCTCTAGAGTTCCCATTGAAATGTAATCTTCATTGTCATGGTATTAAGAGGTAGGGCCTTTGGGGAGTGGAATAATGTCCTTAGCAATGAGGTTCTAGAGAGAGTGTTTCCCCTCTTGACTTTCTGACCTTTCTGCCATGTGAGGACACCACCTTTCCTCCTCTCCTGAGAGTGCACCAACAGGCGCCATCTTGAAAGCCGAGAGACCTGGACCTCAGCAGCCTGCTGTGCCTTTCTCTCGGTTGTCTCAGTCTCCAGAACTGTGAGAATTAAGTTTCTGTTTTTGATAGATTACCTGATCAGTGGTATTCTGTTATAGCAGCACAAAAGGGCCTAAGACAGTGTGTATTGGACACTACCAGAGGAGATCCCCAAGCAAAAGATTCTAAGGTAAAAAAAGTTTAGAAGCTCTATGCATTGCATTTCCTTCTTGGGGACTCAGTGTAACATTCAGATATTAATGGTACTGTGTTGGACCAGCAGATGGCATAATGGTTATGTTGCTAGAGTCCCTCATAGTTGACCGTGGTTCAAGTCCTGGACCCAGCAGCTTCAAACTTACACTGGGTGCATGTGCATGCATGCCCACAGTCCCCAGAGGAGAACGGAGAAGGGATTGTGGTATGGCCATCCCCCCTGGGGTGATTTCTCACTTTCTGTTTCTCCAGCAAGTGCACATACCCTATAGCAAAAATCTCTCTTAAAAAAAAAAAAAAAAAAAAA
>NW_006203463.1:1277631-1278343 GCF_000334495.1 Tupaia belangeri chinensis | reverse complement strand
AAAAATAAAGGCCAAATAGATATTAATGGTTAATGGTACTGTGAATTTCTACAGTAAAGATATCCATTTTGTTCATTTATTTTTTTAATTTACATAGTATGTTCCAGATTCTGAACATGCCACACAGGCCTAGAATATCCTCGCTTAAAAAGGAGGTATAAGGTTTCACTGGGAATTCCTGAATTTTGTGGAAATGGTTACTTTTCTTTATCTTAGAAAGTATGGCTCAGAGGGTGAGGAGCTTGCAAGTGAGCATATTCTTCTTACCACTGGGACATGTGGAGAGCTCACGCTCCTGCCATGAGGCCACCCAGGAAAGCTTTGAAGTCTACTAGTGGGTCTTCATTGACTGGTTGAAAAGCTAATCTGGTTACCTTTTACGATTAGAAAACTATGTGAAAATTTGAAGACTCCACAGAGCAAACAAACACACACATTTCTTTCTTTCTCTCTTTCTTTCTTTTTCTTTCTTTCTTTCTTCCTTTCTTTCTTTTTAGAGGTCTTTGCTATAGGGCGAGTGCGCTTGCCAGAAAGACAGAGAGAGACAGAAAGCGAGATATCACCCCCCAGGAGGGAATAGCCACGCCTCAATCCCTTCTCTTCCATTCTCCTCTCGGGATCCTGGGCACGCATGCACACGCGCCCAGCGTGAGTTTAAGCCACCATGTCTGGGACTCGAACCGTGGTCGGCTACGCGGGAGTTCAGCGACAT
>NW_006203463.1:1272741-1277360 GCF_000334495.1 Tupaia belangeri chinensis | reverse complement strand
CACATTTCTTTCTTTCTCTCTTTCTTTCTCTTTCTTTCTTTCTTTCTTCCTTTCTTTCTTTTTAGAGGTCTTTGCTATAGGACAAGTGCGCTTGCCAGAAAGACAGAGAGAGACAGAAAGCGAGATATCACCCCCCAGGAGGGAATAGCCACGCCGCAATCCCTTCTCTTCCATTCTCCTCTCGGGATCCTGGGCACACATGCACACACGCCCAGCGTGAGTTTAAGCCACCATGTCTGGGACTTGAACCGTGGTCAACTACGTGGGAGTTCAGCGACATAGCCATTACGCTAACTGCTGGTCCCAAACACACACATTTCTGATGACTAAGTATTTCTGTCTACTAATAATTACCCCATAGGAAAGAACCAGCTTCATATGAAAGCACACTGAGCCCTGTTTTATAGGGAAGACTGTTATAACAGCTCCACACCAATCCTACTGGCAGATTGTCACTCAGCATGACAAGGCCAAAAATAGACGGATGTCATGCTTGGAGCTAATTTTCATGGTCTGTTCCAGCACTTAAGAGCTTTACCGTGAAGGGGATACACCCTGACTGCTCCGGGCTACGTATTTGAGATCAGCCAGAGGTTGCACAGAGCCCAGAGGACGTCTGCATTGTTACTGCCAGTGGGTCCTGGGGTCTGTCAGCTGGGTGTGACCACAGAGGAGGCAGACAGACTTCTAAAACTGATGACAACACGTCTCCAAAGAGGATAAAATAGCCAAGGAAAAACGTAACACACCCAGAAACCTAGGCAGAAACCGGAAGTGATGTGGACAGTTGTATCGCCCTTCCAGAGAGAAGGGTTTCTCAACCACTGCTTCTCTTCCATACATTTATAGTGTCTAAATGAGGCAGGAGGAGGGCAGAAAAGAGGTGGAGGGGCCCTCGTAGGTGTGGAAATCAAGGCTGGGTAATTATCCTCCCTATCGGTGGAGTTCCTGGCCTATAAAAGGGAACAGTAATGGCATCTCCCTGGTAGGGTCGTGGAGCGGATTAGTTGGAGATAATGTGGTATTGCCTCAGTGCCTGGCCTATAGGAGGAGCTGTTGCATGCATCAATAATTCAGACAGTGATGGTAGAGTTTCACTGGCCCAATGTCATATGCTGGCCACATCTTGCCTGCTTCTATCAAGAGAGCCTCTATCCCAGCAGGCACTTGGCTGAGGCACGCTCACTGTAATTGAACCCAAGGTCTGGTGGTGCCGTGTAAAGAATAATGGATAGGCAGAGACTCTGAAAGGAGCTTTGGGAATAGAACATCTGGTTGGGAAGGCGGCTGAGTAGGCTGACCCCCTGCAGCACAGGGTAGGAGAGGAAAACAGGAAGTTTCATTCATCTTGCTTTCTTGGTTTTTCAAGTCACAGTCTCCAGCTGTTTACATAAACTTTGCTTTTCCTAAAGAAAGAGAGCAAGAGAGAGAGCGATTATAAAGCACTGTAAGTCACAGTCTTGCCACGAAGTAGCCCTTTGTGGAAAATCGGAGTTATTCTTTAATTTGGCTAGCTCACCTTTCATTTCTCTCTTCTTCTCCCAAAGCAAATATCTTTTCCCTGGCTGCTTTTCAGGCCTGGGTAAGTTGTAGAGAAGGAGGAGACAAAAGAGGTTTGGGGAGAAGACCAGGAGGGGGTCAGGAAGGTGGAAGAAATAGAAAAACCCAAGGGAGGAGGAAGAAGAGAAAAAGAGTTCATACTCCTGAAATGGAGATAAGAGAGGCTTCTAGAGTAGGGGGTTCTGCCGCGGGATGGCTGCGGATTCAGGCGCGCAGTACAGACAGTGCAGGTGTGGGGACTTATCCAGGGCTGAAGCTGAGGAGGGACAACAGGAAAGAACCTTCAACACAAAAACTGGGCCAGTGACGCAGTCTAACATGGAACTTTTATCCAGTTTAGTCCATTTCTCTCTTTAAGGGTAAAGGAAAGCAATCATTAAAAACAGTAGTCAGTGGGGGCTAGCAGGTGTCATGGTGGTTAAGGGTCTGGATTCCTACATAGCTAACTGCAGTTCAAGTTCCAGACCTGGGGGTTTTCTCACTTTCTCTCTCTTACTCTGTCTCTCTCTCTGATGAGTACACATGGCCTATAGTAAATTTAAAAACTAATATTAAGGGACCAGCAGTTAGTGTAATGGCTATGTCGCTGGACTCCCATGTAGTCGACCATAGTTCATGTCCCAGACCCGGTGGCTTAAACTCATGCTGGGCGCGTGTGCATGCGTGCCCAAGATCCTGAGAGAATGGAGGAGAAGGGATTGCGGTGTGGCCATCCCCACTGGAGGGGTGATTTCTCGCTTTCTGTCTCTATGTCTCTCTCTGTCTTTCTGGCGAGCACACGCGTCCTGTAGTGAAAACCTCTCCAAAAAAAAAAAATAAATAACCTAATATTAATAAAGTTAAATAAATAATTCTTTTTTTTTTTTGCACACATGTACACGCGCCGGCGTGAGTTCTAAGCCACCGGGTCTGGGATGCGAACCGCGGTCGACTACGTGGGAGTCCAGCAACATAGCCATTACGCTAACTGCTGATTCCCTAAATAACTAATTCTTTAAAAAATTAATAACATCATCTTATTTTTTCTTTTTCATTCTTTTTTTTTGAAGAGATTTTGCCTTAGGGCGCATGTGCTTGCCAGAGAGAGAGAGACAGACAGAGACAGCAAGAGGAAAGTGAGAAACCACCCCCAGGGGGATGACCACACCACAATCCCTTCTTCTCCCAGGATCTTGAACATGTACACATATGTGCTCAGTGTGAGCTTCAAGTCACTGGGTCTGGGACACGAACTCTAGTCAGTCACGTGGGAGTCCAGCAATGTAACGGCTATGCCATCTACTGGCCTCCATCTTTTTTCTTCCCCCAAAACATCTCCTTTTAACAATGAATGATACTCTGGGGGGGACATGAGAGATAATGCAGGTCTTCTCCATTTACTCTGTTGATTTTTTGTTAATATATCTGTCTTTTCTTTTTTTTTTATTTTTAATAACAGCTTTTCTCCAGACTCAATTTTCCATATCACCTGAGCTTGCTTTGCTAGAGCAGTAGGTGCTATTTATTAAAAAGAGATTCCCCCTAGGTTAATTAGACTTCACCCAGTAGCTACCTTTCAGACTTTCCTGAATCTTCTTAAGGGCAAATTCTCTGCAACATGCAAAATAAGAACATCAGAAATCTGGTAGACGCCAAGAAAGGCTTGGAGGGCATCTGGCTTATGGTAAGATACTGCACTTGATCTTCCATGGCACGGTAATAGAGGTGCTGACGGCTCAGGTAATAGTCTATCCCAATAACCCCATGGGGGCCTCCACGGCCATTGTCCTCAGTGACATCTGAGACTCAGACCAGAAGGGAGGATTAGAAAAGGAAAGAGGCAGGAGTGTCCACCCAGGAGCAATGTCTGCATCCGGCAAGTCCTCTACTCTTGAGGGTGTCCTCCAACCTCTTCACACTGACGCGTCCACCTTGAAAAGAAAATAGCACATTCCCAAGAGGGGGCTGCAGTGCCTCCTCACATGGCTTACACTCAGACTTCCCTGAACTCTGGAAGACATTAAAGTCTCCCCACAGTGCAGACCTCATTTTTCACCTCAGAAACGAGGGGTTTGGCATAAGGGAAAGTGATACTCTGTGGTTTGACCTGGATAGAGATAGCGCATTAAACAATTGCACTTAAAAATCTCTTACTTTCACAAAACGAATAAAATGTATGTATGTGGATTGTATTAGTCAGGATTCTCTAGAGAAACAGAAGCAATAGGATGTAGATAAATAAACAGGTAGAAGGAGATTTATTATGAGAGACGGGCTGTCATGACTATGGAAGCTCACAAGTCCCAAAACCTGGTCTCTGTAAGCCACAGACCCAGGGAAGCCAGTATGTTCCAGGCCAAGTTCGAAGGTCTGAGAACCAGGACAGCCAAAGTTGTAGTCCTGGTGTGAGTCTGAAGGCCCCTTCCCCTCCCCCCCCCCACCACCGGGCACAATGACATCCAAGGTAGTGAAAGATGAGTGCCCAGCTCAAGCAGAGAGGGGGGTTTGCCCTTTCTCAGCCTTTTGGTTCCATTCAGGCCCTTGGTGGATGAGATGATTCCCACACACATTATTGCAACTGGGCTTTCTCTACTCAGTCTACCAATTCAAATGATAATCTCTTCTGAAAACACTCTCATGGACACACCTGGAAATAATGTATTATCAGCTACCTGGGCATCCCTTAGCCCAGTCAAAAAATCAACCATCACATGATCACTCTGCTAGGGCTCCTCCCGACAATTTAAAGAAAGCCTGTACATAGGAGGGTTCCCATGCTCCATTTAATTAGCATCACAACAAAGGCACAGGCAGTAATCAATAATTAAGTGCCAAACACAAGACTAAGTGTTTTATATGCATTGACATCATTTTAATGCCCCTAACACACACACACACACGTAAGTGGTAAATACTGCTGCAGAGTTGCAGAAATAGAGGGTTAAAACGTTTAAGTAACTTGATCTCACAACTAGACAAGGGTGGGGACCAGCAGTTAGCGTAATGGCTATATCTCTGGACTCTCATGTAGTTGACTGTGGTTCACGTCCCGGACCCGGTGGCTTAAACTCCCACTGGGC
>NW_006203463.1:1270926-1272633 GCF_000334495.1 Tupaia belangeri chinensis | reverse complement strand
TTGGGGGAGTGCATCCCCCCTTGGGAAAAAATTCCTCAAAAAAAAAAAAAAAAAAAAAAAAAACAAACTTCAGGTACATTTCTATTACTTAATAGAGGCATTTGACTATTTATACAGGGATTTTAGTCAATGTCATTTTCAATGCATGTGTTCAGTTGTATAGAAGCTTTCTCATGAAGCAAGGCAATGGTGTAACAGTAGTTAAAATCCTGGGGAAATCTGAGGAGACTGGACCCTGCCAAGGCTTTAAAGCATTATGCCAAAGTGGATTTTCACCAGATAAAGGATTCTTTCCATGATCCACTGATCTCTAGAGGACAGTCATACCCTTCATGGTTTAGAACTCAGAGACTGAGTCTTCTGGAAATGAAACCAAAGATTGCCCATGAAGACATACCAAATTCTTCCCACCGCTCGCGCCACAGTGAAGCTTCAAGTCCTTGAGCTCTGGGGTCACAATTCAGAAGGGCTACTTTAGACTCTTAGGACTGTGCACCTGTTGGAGACTAAGTTTGTTTCATAGGCACTCTTAAAGGAGTACAGTTTGATTTTTGGATGTTATCCACTTAATAGTCGTCATATTTGTCCTTCTGGTGCACTGTATTCCCTCAAGTCTTAAGAGTTTTGTCTGTAGCCATCCATCAAATGAACAGTCTTGCTTCAACAAGATTGGGGGAAAACATAAAGAAGTATCCAAGTGATGTGGTGCTAACACTTGCAGGTTCCATGCTGAGACCAGAGGAAACGTCTAAATTCTATGCTGAGACCAAATACTGAGTTGTCAGAAAAGTCATGATGTGTTTTTGCATAAAATAATAGAAAAATATGGGGCCAGCAGGTGGTGTGGTGGTTAAGGGTGCTGGACTCCCACATGGCCAACCATGGTTCGAGTTCTGGACCTGGGGGGCCTGCTAATCTCACATTCTCTCTCTCTCTCTCTCTCTCTCTTGCTTGCTCTGTTCCTCTCTGGTCAAATTAAAATAAATATATAAAGTAAAGTAAAATCTTAAAAAAAAAAAAAAAAAAAGAAAAGAAAAATACATCGTGACTTTTCCAACAACCCAGTAAGTCACTTACGATGGCGACAGAGAGTGGTGGCAATGCCTTAAGCTCTGGGCAATCTCTTCAGATTGAGAGGCTGACCAAAAAAGGGAATTGTTAAACTATTCATATTTTAGCCTGAGAGGCTGCTGTACTTGAGTTGTCAAAAACCACAACCACACCTGAGTGTCCGCTTCCTTAGCAAGTTGGTGACTCATAGCCAATCACAGCAGCCATGCTTCAATCCAGACAGCCCACCCTTTACCCTGCGTGTGTGCAGGGAACCACCACGCTGTGATCAGTCTTGTTGCTTCTCTACCTCACTTCCATTTCCTTCCATCACTCTCTTTGTCCTGCCTGTGGAAGTTACTGGACCATGTGGGACTTCGGAGCTCCTCAAAAGTCGTTCTGGGGGCTGCACGATTCACAAATCATTTTTGCTCCATTTAACTCTGCCAAATTGGATTTTCTTTTAAAAGTTTTCCTTTTGGGAACCAGCAGTTAGCGTAATGGCTATGTCGCTGGACTCCCACATAGTCGACCGCGGTTCGTGTCCCGGACCCGGTGGCTTAAAACTCAGGCCGGGCGCGTGTGCGTGCGTGCCCAAGATCCCGAGAGGAGAATGGAGGAGAAGGGATTGCGGCGTGACCATCCCCCCTGGGGGGT
>NW_006203463.1:1258731-1270891 GCF_000334495.1 Tupaia belangeri chinensis | reverse complement strand
CGCGCACCCACTCCCCCACCCGAGCAAAAGGGCTCCCAAAAAAAAAAAAAAAAAGTTTTCCTTTTAACAATAACAAGCAACAGCTGGCACTTGAGAAAACATCTAAATTAATATTGTGAGTTTATTAAGATGAGTCTATTACTTCGAGTTGCAAATGTTCCCACAGGACCTTGGGGACATGACAACTACCAGGAAAGTTGAAGAGAAAAGAAGAAAGAAAGAAAGAAAGAAAGAAAGAAAGAAAGAAAGAAAGAAAGAAAGAAAGAAAGAAAGAAAGAAAGAAAGAAAGAAAGAAAGAAAGAAAGAAAGGAAGGAAGGAAGGAAGGAAAGAAAGAAAGATGCCGGCACCCAGCCTTCCACAGAATAAACTCTGTGAAACATGCTATTCTATTCATCCAGGTTTGTAAACTTGAACAAAGAGCCCTGTGAATCACAGTGGTGATGCCCACTGCCTAGAGGGGCAAAACATGAACTGAGCTTTATAACCCTTGGTGACAAGTAGTTTGTTCCACAGGTGAAGTCAGCAGGTCAGTTTCTTTGAGTCCACTAGCATCGAATGAAGTCCCGCAGACATTGCTGTATTTTACATCTTGTTTAAATTTCATGTGTTGGAAGTTGGTTGTATTGTGAAGGTATTGAATAGAACAGAAAACTCAGTTTAACTATCAATGATTTGAAAGAAAACAATTTCTGGGACTGGTCCTGACATTTGCAAGTGACTAGGGCGGGCTTGTGTGATCACGTGATTGGTGATTGGGGAGGGCTTGCTGGTGGCATTCCCATGTGCCTATTCCAGAGGAAAGGACCCAGCCCACAGAGGCCCCTGACCTTGACTCTACCTGAGCGTCTGCTCTCTGTGAAGCAGCCTCAGCAAAGTTGGCCTCTGCTCCTTGCGTGTGGGAGCGGGGAGCTGAAGAAGCCTGCCTTCCTAGGACTCCCTCAATCTCGGGTGTTGCTCACTAGCTGCAGAGCAGACCCCTCTCCTTGCAGTGGCCCTGGACTACTGGCAGGTTTAGGCATTTCCTCCAGGACTGGCCTTACCCAGCCGGCTAGCCCAAGTCCACAGAACTGAGTGCACAGCTGTCCTCGGGTGTCGGCCCAGCCGCTGGGGGTTGGTTGGGCCATAGCCAGGGCAGGCTGGACCTGGTGGCAGGAGGGCATGGGAGGACACACCCAGCCGGGCCCAGCCAGGGCTCCTGAGTCTGGGCAGCTTGGACCGCTACCCAAGTGAGCACTCTAAACTCTGCTGCCTTGGGGACCCTGGCCTGGCGGCTCTGTTGGCAGCTCCGCTTCCACGGTGCCAGGCTCTGAGCTCCCCTGCTTCCCCTGGGCCCCTTCTCCAGGCAGGAAGATGTCCAAGCCCAGCTGCAGAGGGCAGCAGTGACAGCCTTGGCTTGGGGATGGTGGAGCGAAGGGATCTGGGGAGGCCCTGGACCAACCGGGAAAGTGTATTTACAGAGCAATCGAAGATCGATATCCACAGAAGCCGAAACTCTAGAAGGTGTCCCCCCTTTGGGGGGGAACTCAGTTGCAGGTCAAGAACTCAGACGCCTGCGAAAGCCAGTAGCTGACATCAACAGGAAAGGGGCCGAGAAAAGAACGAGGAGGAACGCAAACCTGAGCTCCAAGTGTGAGGAGCAGACCAAAGATGCGGAAAAGCTCCCCGGATACCTTCCGCAAACCAGAGACCTGGGGCAGCAGCGCCCCCCAAAGTACCTGATCTCATCCTCCTGTGACCCTACCAGGGCTGGTGGCCGAGCCTGCCCTGCAAAAGCGCATGGAGGGCAAGCAGGCCCCGCAATGGAAAGCTGGGGATTCTGCAAACGCAGAATCACAGCTCCCAGAGTTCTACCCAGTCCAAAGGAGCTCCGGGAAGAGTGAGGCTGAGCCTCAGGCTGAAGAACGGGGGCGAAGAGACCAGCAGAGTGAAAGCGGAAGGTGGAAGGCATGAAGGTTGACTTCGTCCACGGCAGAGATTGGTTGCGATCTCACCCAGCAGTTCGGACTTGGGCGACTTCATGGTGGAGTAGCCCAGGCACCTCCTCCAGATCATGGTGCCAGGGAGCCAGAGGCTCTGCACGCACAACCTGGCCACGGGCTGCCCCGGCCACAGGCCGCCCCTAGGGGTGGAGAGATCACTTCTCACTTTCTTTTTATTTTTAAATTTGACAAATAAAAAATAGTATGTACTTATGGTGGACAATATGATGTTTTGACATGCAGACACAATGCCATGCTAGATCTAAAGAGGGGATGATTTTTAGCTTTCTGTCTCTTTGTCTCTGTCTCTCTGGAGAGTGCACACACCCTATAACAAAAATCTCTCTTAAAAAAAAGAATGGAAGAAATCCCCCTCCACTGGATGCTGGTGAGCCGCAATACTGCAAAGGCAGTTGCTGGCTGGGGTCCTGCCATCTGTGCGTGGTGACGAGACTCCCGATGAGGATCGCACGCACATTGCAAAGGCGGTGTCATACTTAGGGGAAGGAATCCGAAAATTCTTGTGGAATGATTTGCAAGATCTTAAAGCAATAGAAAAAGTTGCCATTTCAGGATGAGCTGTTATGTGCCTAATACAGAAATAGTTCCAGAATGACAGAGAAAAGTTCGTGATCCCCAGGATCAGCGTCGACCTGCCTCTGTGTGACCTGGAACATGCCAACGAGGTTCGGCCTGAGGTTGTTTCTAACCCGTCCATGCTGCTGGGTCCGGGTGAGAACGACGAGCGAGTGTATGCCGTAACGAAAGCCCTACGTGAAGCAAACGTAGACTGACGTTAGGACCATACATGCAGCCAAACAAACGCTATCTTAAAGTTGAAGGATATATCACGCCTGCAAAGTCCAAATTCTGGGAGCCAGTAGGAAATGAACTTGGATTTCGTTATACTGCAAGTAGCCCTTTGGTGCATTCCTATAAAGCAGGTGGATTTTTCCTGAAAAAACCAAGTGGCTAAAAGAAAGACAAAAGCCCCCTAAAACTTAGACAAGACCTCCAAGATGACAAAGATCTTTCACATTTGATTCCAGTTGGTAGCAGAGGTGACGGCGGTGGGCCTTGACTTCTGTGGATGCACCCTAATTCTTTCTGCTGTAAGAAAAATGTCAATAAACCGCATATTTAATTGTAATAACTTAGTTGACTTTCAACATATCATCTTTAGGGTCAGCAAGTAGTGGTGGTTGGGGTGCTGGACTCCCACACGGCTGTCATGGTTTGAGTTCCAGATTTGGCGGCTTGCTTTTTCACTTTCCCTCTCTCTCTCTCTCTCTCTCATCAAATTAAAAAATAATAACGGTGAGTAACGATAGATAAATCATTTAAAAATATATACCATCTTTATCCCAATATCCAGTTGCATGCTATGATATAATCATTTTAAAAAGAAGATATCGGGGAGAAAAAAGAGAAAGCGATCTCTGTGATCTGCCTGCCCTCTGGTCACCTTTCCAGCCTCAGCTTCCCCGTCCGCAGATCCGCTGTACCTTTTCACAAGTGACTTCCCCTGACGCCATCTTCACTGCCTCCTTCTGGCCTCTGCACGCTAACATCAGGAGCCAGCTGGTGAGGTGGTTAAAGCAGCGGATCCCACATGGCTGCTGTGTGTCTGCATCCAGACCTGGCAGCCTGAGAAACACACCAGGCACATGTGCATGCAGCCCCCAAAACTTGAGAGGAGGAGGAAACGGAGAACAAAGGCTTGCAGCTCTGACCATGCCCCATGGGGGTGCTCTCTCACTGTCCCCCTCTCTTTCTCTCCATCTTTCTCTGGTAAGCACATGCATTCTCTGGCCAAATTTAAATAAATACATGAATACATAAAAGCAGTGTTGCTGCACTTGGATGAACTGAGACTTCCTTCCTCCCTCTTGGGACCTGAGGAGAATCCTGGAGACTGGAGAGAACAATTCCAAGTCACGTCCATTTGTGAATTTAGGATAATACAAGCTGATCCATGGCAGGTCTGGGCTGGAAGAGGGGCACGCCCTCCACAGCCCAGGCTGTGGCCCAGGCAGGTGAGGCTCAGCCCCTGCATTCTGCGCCATGACTCAGGGCCCCACACCTGAGCCCTCTCCACATCCAGCTCTGCATGGGGTACGGGAGCCACACCCAATCCACCAATGGGTGGTACTCATGTCACAGTTTAGTAGACACCCTGTTCTTGGGTCGGAGGTGAGTGGTACTTTAGAAGTTTATGTCCTGGAGCCAGCAGGTGGCGTAGTGGCTTAGGTGTTGTTCTCCCACATGGCTGACTGGGGTTTGAGTCCCAAACCTGGCAGCTTAAAACACGCCAGGCACATGTGCATGTGTGCCCTAAATCCCAGGAAGAAAATGGAAGAGAAGAAACTGCAGCATGGCCATCCCCCTGGGGGTTGATTTCTCACTTTCTCTTTCACTATCTCTCTCTGGTGCTCTATGGAAAAAACCTTTAAAAAAAATAATTTATGACCTTCACATTCGTGTCTTCAGAGGGACATATTCTGGGCCCAAAAGGAAGGGGCCTGCCCTGTGAGTTCAATGACCAACCTACTTCCTGTCTCCTGGGCATCCATCGTTGTCTCGTCTCGTAGGAGTTTCAGAATCTTGAGAAATGCTTGCAAGGTAAAATACAAGTTCAACTGGTTTTAAAGGGTGGCTACGAATTCTCTGATGCTCCTCCCATGGGGAGCTGGTGTGGCCCCTCCTCTCGAATCTGGGTGGAGCTGTGTCTGCTTTCTCCAACGCAGTACGGTGGAAGCACTGTCGGGTGATGTTCGAGGCTGGTCATCCAAGTCACGCAGCTGCCTCATCTCCAGAATTGTCATGAGAATGCTCACTCTTAGAGCCATGCAACCCAGGTACGAAATCTAATGACCCTAAGACGCCCTGGAGTGAGGAAACCCAGACATGCAGACAGATTACAGGTGGGTGCTCTGGTCGAGTCTCCATGGGGTCCTTCTTTGGCCTGCAGGCCCAAGACATCTGCATACAGAAGTTCCCGTAGGCGCCAGGGCTCAGACATTCAGGTCATCGCACGCTCGGGGTCATCCTAGCTGAGAGCGCAGATGCCACATAGCAACGACAAAGCATCCCCTATTTTGTCTTGCCCAAATTCCTGATCTTTAAACCTATAAATATAACAGAATAGTTACCTTATGCCACCAAATTGGGGTTGTTGGTTATGTAGCAATAGACAATGAAAACAATTAACAAGTGTTTCTTAAGTGATAGATGATACATAATAGAGATAGATTATAGATAGATGATAGAGAGAAAGAGATTAGATAGATAGATGATAGATAGATAGATAGATAGATATAGATGATAGATAGATAGATTGATAGATAGATAGATAGATAGATAGATAGATAGATAGATAATAGATGATGGATAATGGATAGATATAGATAGAGGTGATAGATAGATGAGAGAGTGAGAGAGAGAAAGATTATAGCGTTGTAATGTAAACCTTTGGTCTACATTAAAATTTTCATTTTGAGAGCTTAAAACTGAAGAGGAGCAGATAAATAGATGCATAACTGGTGAAAATATTTAAAATATGTACAACTCAGGATGGCTCAGTAAGATTGCCTGGTTCTCTTTAAAGAGATCTACTTGAGGATGACACTGCAACTTGGAACAGCTCATTCTTAAAAAGGTAGCACTCTGAGGTCTGAAAGAGCAGAGGTTTATTTTCCAGAGAGATGCTTACTTACTTTCACGCTCACTTCCCCATAGGACCCAGCTCAATATTCTTCTTTTATTTCCCCCTTCTTTATATATACCCTTCCAGCAGAAGGTCAAACCCTGGCCCCATCTCCCCTGATACCAATGAAGGAAAGAACAAGAGGCAAACTTGGATCTGAAGAAGTCCAGGGAGACCCTATGTAACTAGGAAATATGCCATTTGCATTTATTTATTTTATATGTGGTTTCAGATTCCTTAGATCCTCAAGGACTTTGGTTTGGCAGACGTTGGGGCAAGAGTCTACGTGGCCCAGCCTCTAGCTGGCCGTTTCTCTCAAACTCTGCGTAGTGTTCCCATCCAAAGATTGCTTTCTTCTTGTAGACAAACGCAATGGAACATATGGGAATTTAACCTTGGAAGAGAGTCCAGGAAGTAGGTGGAAATTAACATAGACAAAAGCTTAAAAAGTGGATTTTAACCTTGATACCAGACATTAAGCTCACTAAGGAAGAAGCACTTTACATATGCAACTGCCCTTACCAAGGAAGACCCAATACCTGATGGTTAAATTCAATCCAAGCCCAGTTGCGTCCTAAAGAGGTAACGATGAGGAAGGACACGGGGTTGGTTAAGTTACAGCTGTCATGTTGTATCTAGCATAAGCCATTTAACCCGAACGAGTTTTCGTGACTACGTAAGGCTCTTCGTCTTCCCCACTTTGTGTGGTGTCATCATTCATTCCAAAAAGTTAACTCCTTTTTTTTTTTTTTTTTTAAGTTTATTATCATCGTTACTTTTCAATTCGCTACAGGGCATGTATGCTCACAGGGAGAGAGAGAGAGAATGTGTAAGAAAGGAAACTGCCAGGTCCAGGACTCAAAACGCAGTCAGCCATGTGGGAGTCCAGCGCCCCAACCACCACAAACCTGCTAGCCCCACGTTTACTTCTATCTTGACATGACAACAAATATTTTCTGTAACCTCATTTTAGATTTGAGAGACCGAACCGTGGGTGATTTAGCCAAGGCACACAACTGCTTCATGACTGGAGCCCTGCTCGTCTGATTTGCAAATAAAACTATCTATCAATACGTCCTGAAGACGGAGACAGGAGAGGAGCGTGGACAGAAGCAGGGAGGCCGCAGGAGCCGAGACCCGGCTTACCACCGGGGTGCCGCCTTTCTTGGCCTGCGTGATGTGCAAACATGAGTCATGACTGTTCTGACGATGCAATAGAATCCAAATCCTTCTCCTGGCCACTGGGTCCTCACCACATTGTGCGCCTAACCTCCTTCCCACCCACCTCTGAACACATGCTCAGTTCGAGCCACACTAACCTATTTCTTGTTCCACACGTCCTTTCCCTTGTCCACCCACCCCGCTTTTGCTTATTCTATTCCTTTTCAAAGTTTGTTTCTCCCATGAGAGGGAGAGAGAGAGAGAGACACCCCCAACAGGTCTGCACACTGCACACTCCCAGCCTCGACCATACGAGATCACAAGCATGCACACGCGTCCAGTCTGTACGGGAAGGGATCAGGACGTGAGCCTGGAACCTTCCCCTGTGGCTCAGGCATGGCACAGTGTTGTGTTACCGCTGCACCACTGACTGGCCCCTGCTCACTCTACTCCCCCAGGTTTCCCTACTCCGTTTTCCTAATCCCCCCATCCCTTGACATCAGCTCTCTTAATGCATATCGAACGACATGAGCACCAGGCCCACCAAAGCGCTGAGTTCCTCTCCCACAGCTCTGTTATGGAAGACGTGACCAGACGCGGCATCAGCTTCTCACTGGTGTGCATTAGTCTTGGGGCCTTTAGAAAGGCTCTGGAAGGCTAGTTGTTGCTGCTCGTCATTGCTGTAGCAGTCATTCTCCACCCATTCTCTTGTGGAGGGACAAGCAGGGTCCTTGAAAAAGTGACCACAGAGCTCTTGCTGAGTTACTTGCAAACGGGCTATCGGGGGCAGTGCTGGTTTTCACTCGGGCTTAGCCCACACTAAACGTGTCATGGCGCTGAGAGCCTCCTGTTCCCAGGAAGGAGGCATAATATCGGGTTGTCAGAAAAGTCATGACGCAGAGCCAGCAGATGGTGTAGCTGGATTCCCACATGGTCAACTGCAGTTCAAGTCCTGGACCCGGTGGCTTGAAACTCATGCCAGGCATGTGCATGTGCATGCCCAAGGTCCCAGGAGGAGAATGGAAGAGAAGGGATTGCTGTGTAGCCATCCCTCCAGGAGGTGGTTTCTCATTTTTCTCTCTCTCTCTTCTCCAGTGAGCACATGTGCCCTAAGGCAAAAACATAGAAAAACTTGGAAAAAATCCATCATGACCTTTCTCCCCAACACATATGCAGAAACAAACACACACAGACATGAGCATAGACACACACACACACACACACACACACACACAGGAACCCAAGGGCTGCTCATCTTTCCCAGCCTCCTCCCCTAAACATCTGACACCCAGTTCAGATCGACAATGTCCACTCCCACTCAAGCTGGGAAGGCTTCCCTCAAGTTCAGTTCAAGAGACAGCACATGGAGGGTCGAGCGCCCCCTGGAGGGTAGTCCTGTGACACCACAGGGTGCAGAGAGCTCAGGGTTCCACATGCTTTGTCCCCCTCACCCTTAGTTTGCAACCCCTGAGGGAAGCTCTGAGTGGCACTGTGGGGCTTAGCTCCCCTACCTTACCCCAGGACTCGTGCACATGTGCTCACAGCGAACATCGGAGCCCTCAGAGGCTCTGCTGTGAGTGTCAGAGTTCAGCTGGTTAGTTCTCCAAGCACAGGTCCAGTTAATGAGCGGTTCTGTTATTAAACTTCAAATTCAATATTCATGCTTTGGGGCTTGTCATACTGAGAGTAGTTACTTTGAACTGAGTATACACTGTGTGCCTGACCCCAAGTTTTCTTCATTTAATCCTCATAACAACTCAACAAGGTAGTGCTATTATTATTATTTATTTGTTTGTTTTTGGAGTCCAAGCAGTGCTTTATTTACAGCGGGGCACAGGGCGATGTCCACCGGAGGCCCAGCTGGTGTCGTGTTCTTAAACATCATGATCTGTACCCACCGGTTTTTGTACTGGATCTGAGGGATGTTGTGCACGTGTTGTAGTTCACCGTCATGACCTTCACGGAGTCCTTGAACACCAAGTCCCCTTGGCTCGGGTACTGCAGAGTGCGGTAGACCGGGAAGCGGCCCTTCAAGGGCACGGGGCAGGCCGCAGGACCTGGAGGGCGACCGCGCAGCCGGGACACACGAGCAGTGGCCCACCGGGACAGCACACCTTTATTAACTTCATTTTGTAGATTTTGAAACTGAGACTTGGTGTATTCCAGAAACTTGTTCAAGGTCTCTTGGCCAGTAAGTACCAAAGACTAAAACCTACCTAAAACTGACTCCTAAGCCCATTTTACAAAACAAAACAAAACAAAACAACATAATATTAACATTTTCCTTACTACCCAGACCAATAACTTCATGCTTTCTATCAGCCCATCTTCTGTTTTTGTATACTGAATTCCACGGCCATCTCCACCTCCCAAGAGGCCATCAATGTTTTCAGTGTTGTGTGTTCTTAGTTGTATTTTGTGTATCTGTATGTGTAGCCATGAGCAATAAAGAGTTTATTGTGTGTATGTTTAAAGATTGCACAAACGAGAATCAGCAGATGGCGTGGTGGGTAAGGTGCTGGACTCCCACATGGCCGAACGCAGTTCAAGTCCCAGATCTAGCAGCCTGAAAATCACCCTGGGTGCATGAGTGTGCACCTCCAAAACTCTGAGAGGATTGCAGCATGGCCACACCTCCAGAAGGTGCTTTCTCACTTTCCCTCTCACTGTCTTTCTCCAGTGAGCACACATGCCCTGTGGCAAAATCCTTAAAAAAATATTGCACAAACATCATCAAAAGAGAGTGTCACTCTTAAAGCCTATCTTCTTAATGTCTCACCTTAGTGAGGGATTGCAGCGTGACCATTCCCCTCCAGGCCAGTGATTTCTCACTTTACCTCTCACTGTCTCTGTCTCTCTCTCTCCAGCAAATATGCATGCACTAAAGCAGAAATGTCTTTAAAAAAAAAAAAAAAAAACTCTTTAATAAAAAAATCTCTTTAAAGAAAAGTACCTTTTGGGAACCAGCATTTAGCGTAATGGCTATGTCGCTGGGTTCCCACGTAGTTGACCGCGGTTCGCGTCCTGGACCCGGTGGCTTAGAACTCACGCCGGGCGCGTGTGCGTGTATGCCCAAGATCCCGAGAGGAGAATGGAGGAGAAGGGATTGTGGCGTGGCCATCCCCCTGGGGGGGGGGATTTCTCGCTTTCTGTCTCTCTGTCTCTCTCTCTCCAGCAAATATGCATGCACTAAAGCAAAAATTTTTTTAAAAAAAAAAAAAAACTCTTTAATAAAAAAATCTCTTTAAAGAAAAGTACCTTTTGGGGGCCAGGAGGTGGCATGGGGGTTAAGGCACTGGACTCCCACATGGCCAGTCGTGGTTTGAGGATCACACCAGGTACATGTGTGTGCATGCCCAAAATCCCAGGAGGAGAATGAAGGATAAAGGAGTGTGATGTGACTATCCCCCCCAGGGGGTAATTTCTTGCTTTCCTTCTCTCTGTCTCTGTCTCTCTCTGGCAAGTTCATGTGCCCTGTGTCAAAAAACTAAAAAATACCTTTTTTTTTAATTAAAAAAATTTTTTTTGACTTATCCTTATGATATGTTTTGAAGACCTTTACAGAAGTCAGATGCTTGCCTGGAGGCGTCGCTGACTCTGACAGTCATTTCAGGAATAACTGCTCAGTGTCTAGGAGAGCCGTGAGCAGGACCAGCCTATGCTGCCCCAGGGACTCTGGGAAGGCTGCTCTCTGAGACTGTGAAAAGAAGATGAAAAAAGTTGTCGTGTGAAACTCAGGGCAGGTAATCGTCTTCCCTTTGACTACTTTTTAAAAATTTTTTAAAAAATTTCCCAATGCCACAGATGGATATTTTTCCAAGGTTTGAGTCCTGGGCCCAGCGGCCTGATACTCGGGCTGGGCAAGTGTGCGTGTATGTCCAACATCTTGAGGAAAGATAAGAGGAGAGGGGATTGTGGCATGGTCATCCTCCACAGAGGGCTGATTTCTCACTTGCTCTCTCTGACTGTCTCTCTCTGGAAAATGCATACATCCTATAGCAATTATTTTTTTAAAAATTTATGTAACCTTACATATTACCATTATTTTTTTATTTGACCAGAGAAACAAAGAGAGAGAGAGAAAGTGAGAAAGCAAGCTGCCAGGTCTGGGACTTAAACTGCGGTCGACCATGTGGGAGTTCAGTGCCTTAACCACCATGCCACCTGCTGGCCTCCCATAGCAAATTTTTTAAAAATTACATTGTACACCTTATATGTATAAAATTTTTGTCACATCTACTTCAATAATGCTGGGGGGCGGGGAAGGAGTAGGGGGTAAAAACACAAAAATCTTTCCAGCCACCAGATGCCCACACACAGCTGGGCTCTGCTTAAACCATCCCTCCAGCGGAGTCTAGCAGACTGGGAGCTCAGGATCCGGAATGAAGTTGAGCTATGGGAATGTGCAACTGTCTTCTTCTGCTGCTTTATTTTTAGACAGAGAGATTTTTTTGCTACAGGAGCATGCACTCACTGGAGAGACAGAAAGTGAGAAGTCACCCGCCCAGGGGAGATGGCCACACCGCAATCCGTTCTCCTCCATTCTCCTCTCAGGATTTTAGGCATGCACGCACATGCTGGCATGAGTGTAAGCTGCCGGGTCCAGGACTCCGACCACAGTTGACTTCATGGGAATCTGGCAACGTAACCAGTACGCCACATGCTGGTCCCTAGTTATAGTCTTCTTATGCCAGACTTTTTGAAATGACATTTGTATCCTGTAAATATTTCTTATATTTAAAAAGCAACTCCTAATGATGTCTTCAGAAGCTTACAGGCTCTACCAAAGACAACTGTTTTACTTGATTTAACCAGTGAACACAACCCTTGTGACATGTAACAGCTTCAAAGACAAGCAGTTTTGGTAAAATGTCTCCCTTTAGGACCAGCAGATGCCATAATTGTTACATTATTGGACTTCCACATGGCCGACCGCAGTTCAAGTCCTGAACTCATTAGCTTGAAAATCACGATGGGTGTGTCATGTGTGCCCCAAGATCCCAGGAAGAGAATGGAGGAGAAGGAATTATGGGGAGGGGGGTGATTTCTCACTTTCCTTCTCACTATCTCTGTCTCTCTGTCTCTGATGAGCACACAGGCCCTAAAGCAGAAACCTCTAAAAAGAAAAAAGGTCTTCCTTTAGTTGACCCTCCCTCTTCTATATTTAACGTAAGGAAGAAACAAATGTCCCTGGGAAAGATATATTTCCTAAGACATCGACTGGGTCCCAGCCAAGTGGAAGATGGCAAATGGAGAACATAGAGCTGCCAGTGTGGGCTTAGGCCCAGACCAGCCACTTGACACCTTCCTCAA
>NW_006203463.1:1247575-1258711 GCF_000334495.1 Tupaia belangeri chinensis | reverse complement strand
GAGAAAGAACACTGTTTTTCCATCCTCACTTTTCATTACAACTGAATTCGCTTAGCAAACAAGGCCAAAATAAATGGCATGAGCTTTGTCCCTTTTAGTAGTTGAAATTGCTGTTTTGATCTTTTCCATCGAATGCCAGAGGTACGAATGCCAACAGTGGATGTTATTCTGCTTGGTGACATTTTCTTGAAGGAGTCCCAAGTTTAATAAAGTAGGGAAACGTTTCTTCCAATCAACATAAAGCTGTGAGTCTGTAAGTAATAAAATCTGGAAGAAAACACCTCCAGTACTTAGTCCACTGCTGCTGTTTTTCCCCAAGGTGGTTGATTAACAAACACACAAGACTAGCAACGAAATCCAGTGATGTATCTGCCAATTTGAGGAAATGTTTGCTGAATCTGCTGTAATAGGTCATTATTATATGGCTTGTAAGGACACTGTGGGATTAGAAGGAGGAAAAAAACATCCAAGTACTCTGTGTACTTGAAGGATCTGGTGGGAATTACCTGCCTGTGTTGACTCTCACCCACTAGGAATCTGCAGATACCTTGGCTAACCTCTGCCTTGCTCCCTCAAGGTGAACGTGCCAAAAAGGGATTGGCTTTGGCCAAGAATGAAGTATCCTTACTCCACTGAGCATTTTTCTCTTTGTTATAAGGGAGTGCTCAACTGGTTTTTCCAAAGGCACACGTGCAAAATAGAATTTTCTCTGCCTCACTGTGGTGGCTTTTCCTCCTTCCTGTAGAAACGGCCCTGCCTCAGTGCACTTTCATAAGGGCAGCATCTCTCCCCATGGGGCCTCGGATGATTTATAACTCTGGAGAGAAGCGTATGCTCCATCTATCTGGGTGGTCGACATTTGGACTCAATTTTGAAATTCATTTTCTTCTATTGTCTTTGTAAACCTAACAAGAAAAACAAGTGTCATGAATTTGAATGTCTTTGAATGTGAGTAGGCACTCACTAAATGTTTAGTTCGAGCATATACCATGGGTATATTCAAAATGGCAGTTAGCATCAAACCTTTACTCTGGGTGGAGGATGTTCTCAGTTTACATACAACTTCTTATTTAATCCTCCTAACAATCCTATAAGGTAGTTACTCTCCCCACTTTAGAGCTGAGGAACTGAGATGCAGAGAGGTTAAGAAACTTCCCTAGAGCTGCACAGTGAACCGAGGTGAGAGCTGAAACCTCAGCCCTTGCATTCTGACCCCAGCACCTCTGTTCTCAGTCATGCTACACTCGCTCCCGTCTCCTCTACAGAACCACGGCCCAGTCTGGATACACTAAAGAGGCTGCCCAAAGGGCTCTGGAGCAAACTTCCTCCTATACTCACGATCATAATCATTTCAGTAAGGACCCAGAGCGTAATAGGGCTACCCTGACCAGCAAATGAGCAAGCGCTTCAGGAGCTGACGTGAGTGTGAGGATTCCGTCTATGCCACAATGCTTGTGTCCGTGTGCATGTGTGTACACGCTCGCACATGCACATGTGCACATATGCTGGTACACAGTAAAGCAGTTCCCAAAATAGTTCTCAAAGTGTTCATTATTTCAGGGTTCTGAGATTTCACGTAGACTTGACCTTTCCTTTTACGCTTTTCTGTGTTGCTTGAATTTTTACAACAAATGTAAGATTTATATCATAAGGAAAAGTGTATTATTTTTATCATGAACTAGAGTGATAATTCTAGCATAGCTTGTGTTTGAATCAGTTTTTATCTGAGCTTGGGAAGTTTCTTTCTTTTCCGCTCTCTTTCTTTCCTTCCTTTCTTCCATGATAAAGTGCATGCAGACACAGGTGCCAATGCGAGAGAGAAACACCCTCTACAGTAAGGGCTCAAACCAATACTGGTCCTTATTACTGTAATGATTACTAACAATGATAAAGTACACAATAAATCTGAAATCATCCCCAAACCATACCCCTGCCCTGGTCTATGAAAAATTATCTTCCGTGAAACTGGTCCCTGGTGCCAGAAAAGTTAGGGGCTGCTGCCCTTCGGGGGCTGGTCACCTGTGATCGCTTTCCTCCCACCCTCTAGCCCTTTGGATCTTAGGTGCTTGCACCCTTGCCTGGTGTATTCCGGGCTGGCCAGGCTGGGGATTCCAACCGTCGTCTCCATGTGGAATGGGCTTAGTTTCAGTAGTGCCTCACTTTGCCATTTGGGCTTCTTTACCTGCATATTGGGGCTCATGAAAATGCCAGCTCCAGGTGTGAAGGGAATGTGTCCCGACCCTCAGGACAGTCAAACAGTCACCTGAGGGAGGGAGTGAGAGAAGGGACAAACACACAGAGTGGAGACAAGACGAGGTGCTGATCAAGTCTCGTTTATTGTAGAACAGACTGCGATTATGTACATGCCGGTGGGCATTGATTGGCTGCCCGAAATGCAAATAGGGTATCATAATGTGGACCAATCATTGGTGGCCTGGAAATGTAAATGAGGCATTCTGGTTTGACCAATCCGCAGGTGTCTCGCATTGTGACCAATCATCCATTACCAAAGGTTTCTTAAGATGGCAGATAGCTCTTAATATGGCTCCCATGTAGTCCACTTAATGCATCGCCCTCCACAGGAATGAGAGTACAGAGCCCTATTCACAGGACAGGGATGTGACCAGGCCTGGAGAAGAAAGATGAAGAAAAACACCCACCTTCAAAGGGCTCTTGCAAGTGGCTTCTGAAGAAGGAAATAAAATTTGCAACTCAAAGACCTGCCATTGGCTCTCTTCCTACAGGGATGGCCAGGCCACCACCCAAGCAGTTAGCAATGCTCTAACCCCATTTGGATCGTCAAATCCTCTGTTCTGTTTTATATCAGGAGTTAGGAACAGCCCCAGGCAGCAGCACTCCAAGTAGCTCTGCCTCTAGCTTTCTTTGTATGGGAATCAGAGTGCAAACAACCTAGAATGCTTAGTCCAGGTGTCTTCTTTTATCTGGAGAAAGAGGTGGCATTTCAGATGACACAGGTAGCTGGTAACACTCTGATGCTGTCACTAACTATTTGAAAAGAGCAGTGATTGACAGTGAAACCCCTCTTGGAAAGGAAAGCAGGATGGAGCAAACTGGAAGGACCGATTTCCCAGCTGCTTGCAGGGTGGAGATCATTGATGGAAAAGGTTCTGGCAGCTAAGAAAAGAAGGGAGCTGGAGCCAAGGGTCTGAATAGTAACAACAACAGCGACTACGTCTTCTCGCCTGTCCTGTCCTCCAAGGCCTCTGTGCTTTGTGAACGAACTCCCAGCCTGAATCCTGAGGTTCTCCAGCCAGGGCAAGGGTGTGACTGAAGGTTCCTTCGGTCAGACACACTCAGCTGAGATGTCTGTTTAGGAGGGGCCGCCTGGGGGATCTGTTTTACTGAGGTGGGCTTCTGGCTGCCAGAGGTTCCAGAGGGTTAGACGTCCAGTTCCTGGTAGGGCGGTGGCGTGGGTAAGGGGGCAGCCTGGTGTTTTTTTCCAGTTGAGCAGAGCAATGGTGCCAGTTTCCTGATCAGGCCATTCCAGGCTTGGATTTATGCACTCTCCTGGAAGCTTAGCCTCAAGTCACCCAGGATCCTTCTACTGAGTGCTTTTCTGCTGAGTTAGCAGAGAGCTTCCTCTATATAACTAAAAACCCTACAAAACACAATTTCCTAATACTAGAATATTTTTCAGCCTTCCAGGAGCCCAACAACCACCAAGTAGGCCAAGTTGTTGCTAGTTATTTTGTACTCTGAGTCTCAGCCCAGGCCTGTTCCTGGCCCACCCACTTCTCACTGTCCAGGACAGCCACCCGGACAAGGAGGCTCTCTCCCATTTACACGCTTTGGGTTGTCAAAGTTCTCATTGCTCTTAGCGTATGAGTTTTTTCCCCATGCCAGTGGTTCTCAGACTCTGCTGCACATTGCAATCTTCTGGGGAGCTTTTACAAAGCCCTCATGCCCAGGTCAAATGCCATACAATAAAACCAGAGGCACTGGGGGGTGGGATCCAGGCAGTAATAATTTTTTTAAAGAATTATTTATTGGGGTCAGCAGGTAGCCCAGTGGTTGAGGCATTGAACTTCCACAGGGTCAACTGCAGTTTGAGTCCCAGACCTGGCAGACTGACACTCACGAGGGACATGTGTACATGCATATCCAAAATTCCAAGAGGATGGGGCTGGCAAGTGGCATGGTGGTTAAGGGCGTTGGACTTCCACATGGCTGACCATGGTCCAAGTCCTGGACCTGACAACTTGTTTTCTCACTTTCTCTCTCTTTCTTGCTCTGTCTCTCTTTAGTCAAATTTTTAAATAAATAAATAAATAGAATAATTCTTTTAAAAAAATTCTGAGAGGAGACGAGAAGAGATTGCTGTGTGGCCATCCCCCCAGAGGTGATTTTTCTCTTTCTGTCTCTCTGTCTCTCTAGTGAGCACATATGATCTATAGCAAAAATCTCTCCAGAAAAGGAATTATTTATCTTATTTTATGAATGTTATTATTATTTTTAAAATTTTTAATTAGATCAGAGAGAGAAAGGGGCAGTGAGAAAGCAAGCTGCCAGGTCCAGGACTTAGACCATGGTCAGCCAGGTGGGAGTCTAGTGCTTTAAATTCCACACCACCTGCCGGCCCAGTATCAACAAATTTTTTATAGGCTTTGCCTTAGGGCATGTGCATTCACTGGAGAGAAAAAGAGACAGAGACAGTGAGAGGGAAAGTGAGAAATCACCCCCCCAGGGGAAATGGCCACACCACAATCCCTTCTCTTCCATTCTCCTTCCAGGATCTTGTGGGCATGCGTACATTCATGCCCAGCATGAGTTTCAAGCTACTCAGTCTGGGACTCGAACCATAGTTGGCCAGTAATGTAACCACTGTGCCTTCTGCTGGCCCCATCATTAATCTCCAAGCACCTCAGGGGATCCCAACATGCAGACACATCTCAGAACTAGCAGTGTAATCAGTGGTTTTCACCATGTGTCACAGATCAGCACCCCCTGGGAGTTAGCTAGAAATGTAGGTTCTTGGGCTTCACCCCAGACCTACTGAGTCAGAAGCTCTCAGGTGGGTTCACCACACAGTGAGCAGCTTTCTGGTTGGTTATTTTTTCCATAAGCCTTCTAGGTGATTCTGATGCATGATCAAGTCTGAGCACCATTGGACTAATTCAGTATCAGGCTATGATTTATGCATTTAAAAAGTGTATTCTTGGGACCAGCAGTTAGTGTAATGGCTATGTCGCTGGACTCCCATGTAGTCGACCACAGTTTGCGTCCCGGACCCAGTGTCTTAAAACTCACGCCGGGCGCATGTGAGTGCGTGCCCAAGATCCCGAGAGGAGAATGGAGGAGAAGGAATTGTGGCATGCCCATCCCCCCTGGGGGGTGATTTCTCGCTTTCTGTCTCTCTGTCTCTCTCCGTGTGTCTGGTGAGCGCACGCGCCCTATAGCAAAAACCTCTCCAAAAAAAAGTGTATTCTTTCTGGTCACTGCTTAAGAAAACTTTTAATTTTGTAATTAATATGTCATGATGCAAACTTTGGCATAGAGAAAATTTTTTCTGTGTCCCAGGGTAAGTACAGATTCCAAACCAACTTTTATCTATTCCACTCAAGCTTAGTGATCCATTTCTTAAAATGTCTAAAATATTTCACTTTGTTTACTCAACCAGTTAGTAATTTGCTTATTTTGAAAGGTGAGATTGTTAGCGTATACAACATCTGAAGTAAAAGCAACGCTCAGGATCCTCAGTGGTGGCCTGCAGCTAGGTCTCAGGAAAACCAGGGTCAGAGGAGAGTGGAGAGAGTTCCATGCACACAGCATTCCCACTGCGGTGGACCAGGAGAGACCCAGACTCACACAGTCCTGAGTACAGAGGGTTATTCTGTGACCTGTTCTGTGTAGTAGAAGATTAGACCTGCCTTCAAAATCGGCTTCTGCCGCCTCCCAGCAGTGAAATGAGAACCATAATTTTGATCCTGTAGTCCATGTGGTGCCAATAAGTGGCTTTGGGGTTATTCATTTTATTCTCGCTGTGATTATCATCGTGGAAGGGGCCACCTGGAGTCTCTCCAGATACGACACTCCCTGGGGCCTTGTAAGCACAGAGAAGGCTTTCCTCGTCAAACTCACTCCTCGATCTAATTCTAAAAGGGAGCCTTCGGGAAAGCCTGAAAGGGAGCAGAGTTCTATGAGCCTTAGCCACAGTGAACTCTCCCCAGCCTCCAAATGAAACAGAGCATCCAGAGTTCAGGAAATAATGTAAGAAAATGAGTAATTCCATTAAGAATATTACGCTTATTTTTAAAATATGATCATATTTGCTATATTTTTATGCCAAAGGGCATGTGCATATGAGAGAGAGAGAAGGCACTCCCAATGTCAAGTGGGGCCTAATAACACTTCAATCCTTTTTCTTCAATTCTCCATCCCATCAAGATCCTGGCTACACATGTGCCAGCCCACCTTGTTTTTCTAGCTGCCAAGACTGGGACTCAAACCCTGGCCTACCATGTGGAAGTCAGCTTCCTCTGTACAGCGCTTAACCACTGTGCTACAGAGCAAGTCCTTGTATTTAACAATGATTAATTATCACAACTAACATAAATAAATTAAGCCTGTCCAATTTCCCAGGCCCTGGGCAAAGAGTTCCACAAGATTTCTCACAGAGACAAGCATGAGCTGCATGTTACAGATGGAAACTGAGGCACAGAGGGTAAATAAACAACGTGAGAGTGGAGATTGGAACCTGATTTTGCCTCATTTTAGAGTTGCCACTCCTACCAGCCAGGGAGCAAGGCCCTGCCTTCCACAGTTAGAGCCTCTGGGGGCCTCAGGCCTCTGTTGTAAAGACTCCCCCATTCTGGGGGTGGGTAGGGTGGTGTAGACACAGACTTGACTTCCAGTGAGCATACAGAACAGTAATTGCAGTTTATTGTGATCAGCGTCACCCTAAGGGCATCTCAGTGGCAGTTACAACTGAGTTGACACCTGAAGGAGTTTCCACTGGTCAAGGAGAGTGGAGGAGAACTTCTGGAAGAACAGCCTGCCGGGATGCCTGGAAGCCTGAAAACCTGACTTTTCTTTTCTTTTTCTTTTTCTTTCTTTCTTTTTTTTTTTTTTTTCAAAATTTGCTACAGGGTACATGCACTCACTAGAGAGAGAAAGATGAGAGAGAGGAAAAGTGAGAAAGCCCTCCCTAGACGAGATGGCCACACAGCAATCCCTTCTCTTTAGACTTTGGACATGCACGCACACACACCCAGTATGTTTCTCAAGCCACCAGGTCCAGAACTCAAATTGTGCAGTCAGCCATGTGGACTCCAGTCGCCTTAGCCACCGTGCCACCGTGCCACCAACTATCCCCAAACCTGGCTTTTAAGCAAGATGGAAACATTCAGTGTGGCAGGAACATAACCCTTATTAGGCCCTCATTAGGTTCTTTTTTTTTTTTTAAATGTTATTTATTTATTCATTTTTTATTTTTATTTTTTAATTTGACAGAGAGAGACACAGAGAGAGAGAAAAAGAGGGGAAGTGAGAAAGCAGGCTACCAGGTCCAGGATTTGAACCGTGGTCAGTCATGTGGGAGTGTCCAGCACCTTAACCACCATGCCACCTGCTGGTCCCCCTTATTAGGTTCTTTTAAATGCTTTTGACTTTACCCTGGCAACTGATGGGTTTTAGATAGGGAAAGGCCTTGGTACGGTCCAAGTTTATGCAGGATGGTTCTGACTGCAGCCTGGGAAATGCACTGGGTTAGGTAGCTCTGACCAGAGCAGGGAGATGTCTACTGACCACAGGCCAGTCACAGTCCCAGTGCTGGGCTGCATGGAGAGCAGGGCAGTGTGCTCTCCTGGAACTCGCCTTCTAACGGGGAGTGAAAGACAAAGACAGTACTACAAAGAGGGCTGCAGTCTTCTCTGTTAAAGTCAGAGGCATGGTTATCTCTCCTACAAGTCTCAAACCATCTGTAGTGATGTTGTAGAAAAATAGATGCCAAGAACAGAAATGGCACTCAGGAGAGAAAGGAGAGCTCTTTATTATGTCAGTGGGCACAGAGGAGTTAACACTGAATCTCTGGCCCCGACTGGAGGTTCAACATGGTCTTTTATGGGGGAGCTGGGGAGGGGAGGTCTCAGGATGTTACATATGGTCAAGGGGCTCAGAACCTGCCCTAAAATGGAAGTGGCAAAGAAGCAGGAAGTCTAACCCATCTAAGGTTTTGATTACCCTGTAGCTTCAGGGAGGGGCCGTAAGTTTGCCAGAAGGCAGAAACCTCAGGCAACTGAGGTTTATGAATTCAGGGTCTCTCCATATCTTTCCCCTATCTTGAGCCTCCTCAACTATACTCAAGGAGGGTCAATTAACAGGAGGGCAGTAAACATAGCTTCCCGGGATAGCAACAAGCAGTTGATACTTGATGGCTTCAAGGCGGGAGGTTATGAATCACTTAAGATTAAGGACACATGATCTGACTGTCAGTGTTAAAAGAATAACTGCCAGGGACTTCAGGAGAGGCAGTAGCCATGGGGCCGATGTTCAGAGCCCATTCCAACCTGCCCAGGAGTCAGCTGTCGCTTGCCGCTTGCCGCAGTTTGGAAACCAAATCTTTAAGCTACTTAGCCATGCCTTGGACCACACCTGATTTTTTGGCATAAAAGAAACATTTCTCTCCCAGAAATAAACAGAGTCCACCCTTTTCAGCAGTCAGGAGATCTAACCCTCTCTAGTTCTGTAGGACCACAGCAGCCAAGGAGTATAGCTGGACTTGTAGAGTCTCAATAATATTCGCTACCTGTTGGAATCCATCTCTCAGGGCAGGGGACAGCTGCTGGCAGTAAGCAGCGGAGGATGCCATCCCTCCAACCCCAGTCCCAACCCCAGCAGCAACACCCAGCCCCACCAGGAGGGGAATAAATTGTATCACCCTCCAAACTCTATCATGTACCACCATGAGACAGTCTCATTTCCCCATATAATGTCCTCTGTGGGGGAGGGTGAGAATTGCTCAGGTATTAGTCCTGGACCAGTTTGCTGGAAGGCACCTGTATATGAAGTGAAACCCCAGGTGTTGAGAACAAATTGTAGTCCCGTTTTCTGGATGTGTGTTGTGGCAGATCACATTATCTAATTCAATGGAACCTTGATGTGTAAAACAGCCCTGGGGCTTGGAGGAGAGGTGCACCTGGGAGACTGGTCCCTCCCGTACAGAGGTCAGAATAACAACTGAGGTGTCATTTGTAGGGTGGTCGGAGTGGCGTGTATGGGGGAAAAGGCTGTTCGGATGCAAAGCCAACAACTAGATGCTAACTGGAGTTGTGCCTGATACAGGAGAACACGGGTCGCATTAATGAACGTAATTACTCTTGGGTCAAGCTGGGGGTTCCTCTACCTCAACTGAACTCAGGGATACTGAGGCTTAAGTCTCTGTACTGCATCCTGGATGGCGGCCTGAGTCTCTATAGGACATTTACCTCCTCCATCTGGGAGCCCATACTATCTGAAACCTGTGTAACAGACCCATTTCCCTGCAGGGGGACACTTGTAACAATCATAGCTCCTTCTGCTCTTATCCACAAAATAGGTTGTTCTTTCACCCTGGCACTTTTGGAGGGTGAGCAAGTCGAGGCAGAACTTGTAGCCCCACCCCTGGTGCACAAATGCCAGCTGGTTTGGGAGCCCTGGAATGACTATGGGATTGTAAAACCTAGGCAGATGGTCTAACATTGGTAGGTAGGTGCCCACTTGCAGACAAATAGTGGCTTGCTGGATGGTTTAGTTGCACCATTTGAAGCAAGGGATGGGGGAGCAAGAGTCAGGATCAGGAGCATCATTAAAGCAGAATTGGAATTAGGACCAGAACCCCAATGAAAATGCCTCTGGCTAGCTAGCCCAGGCATCTTAGGCCTATCAAGGTTCCTAAACTCTCTCCCATAACTTCCGGCCCCTTAGGACCACCACTGCCAGACCAATGGAGAGAAGCACTATGGTATGGGCTAGGAGTAGGAAATTGTGAAAGTATGGTGAGGGCGTCATCCGTTGCCGTCCTCAACCTTCTGTGGTGTGCATATTGGTCAGCATCTGGAGTGGTCAAAGCAGGGTTGTAGACTCCTCAAGCTTCCACCATGCATAGAGCAGCCAGCCCAGAAGTGGCTGCAGCAGGACTGCAGTCTTGATGACAAGAATTGGTCCTCTGGAAGGTTATCTTAGTCAGTTGCTCAGGGTGGATTTTCATTGTCCAGGTCCTGGGGTCCTCTGGTGCTGTGACTTGCGAGTGGTGGATCCACGGAGCTAGCTCTGCAACCTTAACTTCAGGAGGGGTGACAAGCACAATAATATATGGCCCCAACCATATGGGCTGTAGGGATTCTTTTTTCCAATTTTTTACCCACACGAGATCCCTAGGCTCATGTTTATGTACCCAGTCTCCTAAGGAAACAGGGGTTCTTTCTAAGGTGACACGGGCTATTTTCTTTAAAGTCTTTCCCAAGGCCACCAGATCCTGGGTCAGAACTGCCTCATCCAGCTGATGGACAGTCAGCCATTTGGGTATGGGTGACTGAAGGGGGTGGCCAGCCAAATAGAATCTCATAAGGGGAATAACCATGTTTTTTGGGTGTAAATCGAATTTGGAGCAGGGTCAGTAGGAGGACATCCACCCAAGGGTGTCCAGTGTCCTGGCAGAGCTTAGCCAGGGTGGACTTGAGGGTACAATTCATTCATTCAACTCTCCCAGAACTTTGAAGTCAGTAAGCAATGTGAAGCTTCCATCTTATCCCCAAGACCTTTGCCATTCATTCCCTGTGTAACTTCAGCCATGAAAGCAAGGACATTGTCGGATCTGATCATAAGGGGAAGCCCAAACCGAGGTATAACTTCCTTCAGAAGGGCTCAAGTGACTTCACTGGCCTTCACAGTGCATATAGGGAAGGCTTCCACACAGCCTGAGTAAATATAGAACAGGACTAGTAAGTACTTATCGCCCTGGCATGGTCTCACTTCCGAGAAGTCTGCCTCCAGTAACCCCAGGGGAGTTGTCCCCGCGATTTTGAGGTGTCATTTGTAGGGTGGTCGGAGTGGCGTGTATGGGGGAAAAGGCTGTTCGGATGCAAAGCCAACAACTAGATGCTAACTGGAGTTGTGCCTGATACAGGAGAACACGGGTCC
>NW_006203463.1:1228042-1247431 GCF_000334495.1 Tupaia belangeri chinensis | reverse complement strand
TCTGAAACCTGTGTAACAGACCCATTTCCCTGCAGGGGGACACTTGTAACAATCATAGCTCCTTCTGCTCTTATCCACAAAATAGGTTGTTCTTTCACCCTGGCACTTTTGGAGGGTGAGCAAGTCGAGGCAGAACTTGTAGCCCCACCCCTGGTGCACAAATGCCAGCTGGTTTGGGAGCCCTGGAATGACTATGGGATTGTAAAACCTAGGCAGATGGTCTAACATTGGTAGGTAGGTGCCCACTTGCAGACAAATAGTGGCTTGCTGGATGGTTTAGTTGCACCATTTGAAGCAAGGGATGGGGGAGCAAGAGTCAGGATCAGGAGCATCATTAAAGCAGAATTGGAATTAGGACCAGAACCCCAATGAAAATGCCTCTGGCTAGCTAGCCCAGGCATCTTAGGCCTATCAAGGTTCCTAAACCCTGTCCCATAACTTCCAGTCCCTTAGGACCACCACTGCCAGACCAATGGAGAAGCACAGCCAGCACTATGGTATGGGCTAGGAGTAGGAAATTGTAAAAGTATGGTGAGGGTGTCATCCGTTGTCATCCTCAACCTTCTGTGGTGTGTATATTGGTCAGCATCTGGAGTGGCCAAAGCAGGGTTGTAGACTCCTCAAGCTTCTGCCATGCATAGAGCAGCCAGCCCAGAAGTGGCTGGGGGCGGACAGAATTGGTCCTCTGGAAGGTTATCTTAGTCAGCTGCTCAGGGTGGATTTTCATTGTCCAGGTCCTGGGGTCCTCTGGTGCTGTGACTTGCGAGTGGTGGATCCACGGAGCTAGCTCTGCAACCTTAACTTCAGGAGGGGTGACAAGCACAATAATATATGGCCCCAACCATATGGGCTGTAGGGATTCTTTTTTCCAATTTTTTACCCACACGAGATCCCTAAGCTCATGTTTATGTACCCAGTCTCCTAAGGAAACAGGGGTTCTTTCTAAGGTGACACGGGCTATTTTCTTTAAAGTCTTTCCCAAGGCCACCAGATCCTGGGTCAGAACTGCCTCATCCAGCTGATGGACAGTCAGCCATTTGGGTATGGGTGACTGAAGGGGGTGGCCAGCCAAATAGAATCTCATAAGGGGAATAACCATGTTTTTTGGGTGTAAATCGAATTTGGAGCAGGGTCAGTAGGAGGACATCCACCCAAGGGTGTCCAGTGTCCTGACAGAACTTAGCCAGAGTGGACTTGAGGGTACAATTCATTCATTCAACTCTCCCAGAACTTTGAAGTCAGTAAGCAATGTGAAGCTTCCATCTTATGCCCAAGACCTTTGCCATTCATTCCCTGTGTAACTTCAGCCATGAAAGCAAGGCCATTGTCTGATCTGATCATAAGGGGAAGTCCAAACTGAGGTATAACTTCCTTCAGAAGGGCTCAAGTGACTTCACTGGCCTTCATAGTTCATATAGGGAAGGCTTCCACACAGCCTGAGTAAATATAGAACAGGACTAGTAAGTACTTATCGCCCTGGCATGGTCTCACTTCCGAGAAGTCTGCCTCCAGTAACCCCAGGGGAGTTGTCCCCGCGATTTGTATTCCAGCTGGCAAAGTTGGCCTCTGGGCAGGGTTATTTCTGGCACAGGTCTCACACCACATGTTCACAGTTGCATACAATGACGGTAGGCCACTCAAGGAATAGTAGCAGCCTAGCATGTTCTCTAGGTTAGTCTTTCCCCAGTGAGTCAACTTGTGGTGCTGCTTTACTAGTGAATATCCCGGGGACTGAGGTATGAATATTCTGTTATCTGGCAATCTCCACCATCTGTCTTCTTCCAGGGTTTCTCCTTCTGACTTTGCCCAACGATGTTCATCAGAGGTATAAGGGGGACTTTTTGGAGACTTGTAAGTGGTAACATGTTGGTTACAGAGTTGGGGTTCAGTTGGTGGCAGCCTTGGCTGTCTGGCCTGCCAACTGGTTTTCCAGGGTGATGGAGTCTTCCCCCCCTCTGGTGTCCCCTACAATGCATGATTGCTACTTCCTTTGACTTCCAGACCGTTTCTAATAATTGGCAGATTTCCTCTTTGTTTGTAACTGTCTTCCCTTTTGCCAAGAGGAGTTTTCTCTCTCAGTATAATGCTCCATGAATATGTAGGGTAGCAAAAGCATATCGTGAGCCTGTATAGATGTTTACCCCCTTACTGGCCACCAATCTTGGGGCTCAGATTAATGCCCAGAGTTCAGCCTGCTGAGCTGACCATCCTTAGGGCAGTGTCCCGGCCTCAGTCACTGTGTTTTGAGAGGTAATGGCATAACCAGCATATTGAAACCCATCCTTCATGTAGCTGCTACTCTTAGTGAAGAGGGTGAAGTCAGGGGCCTTCAAGATCAGGCTGTCCAGAAAAGAACTCATTGAGGGCCTCTTCACAGTTGTGGTCAGGAGGCCCCAGTGTGACCAGAAGGAAGCTAGCGGGGTTGAGGGTCTGCAGAGTCTGGAGTCTAATTTGGAGATTTCCAAACAATAAACCTTGGTTGTGAGTCATCTTAGAGCTGGCTAGCCATTTTTATCCCCTGGTGGTCATCAGGGTGGTCACCAAATGAGGGACCCAGGCATTGATAACTTGGCCTGAGGTTAAGTTGTCTGCCTCTTTAAACAATTCAAAATGGCAGCAAGGGCTTGTAGGTAAGGGGGCCTTCTGGTTGCCACTGGGTCTAATCTTTTAGACAGGTAGGCAGTGGATCTCTCCCAAGGTCCAATGGGCTGAGTCAGAACTCCTACTGCTGTCTGACTTTTTTCATATATGAACAGATTGAATTCTCGAATGATGTCTGGGAATCCCAAAGCTGGGGTGTTCCAGAGACTTGACTTAAGATCCTGGAAAACCCACTTTTGGAGGGGTCCCCATTTGAATGGGACTTTTACTTGGCCTTTTAATAGTTCATACAGCAACTTAGCCTTTTCAGCAAATCTGGTATCCAGATTCTACAGAATCCTGTAGCTCCCAGGAATTCATGTAGTTGCTTCCAGGTTGTGAGCTGAGGCAATCCGTATACCACCTGCTTTCATTCATTCCCAAGAGCACGATGTCCTTTAGTCAAAATGAATCATAAGGATCGTACCTGAGTACAACAGATTTGGGCTTCCTTCATTGAGATTTTGTACCTGACCCAGGACAGAAGCTGGAGCAGCTCTCGAGTTCCCTTCCACCAATTTTCTCAGGTTGCTCCAGTGAGTAGAAAGTCATCCACGTATTGGAGTAAAGTGCATCCAGTCTCTTGGAAAATTTTCCAAGTCAGTAGCAAGCACTTCTCCAAACAAAGTCAGGGAATTCTTGTACCCTTGGGGGACCTGAGTCCATGAGAGCTGACCTTTCTTTTGGGTATCTGGATCTTCCCATTCGAAGGTAAATATCAGTTGGCTGGTGGCTGCTAGTCACAGGCAAAAGAAAGCCTCCTATAGACCTAGACAAGTGAACCATTCAGGCTCCGCGGGAAGAGCACTCAGCAAAGTATATGGATTGGGTTTGGTGGGATGTTAGGACACAGGGGCGGCATTCACAGTTTGCAAGACCTGGACTGGCCAATAGTCTCCAGAGGTTCCCTTCTTCACAGGGAGAGAGAGGGTGTTCCAGAGAGACTGACATTTGACCAGAATTCCAAAGCCAGTCAACGTGCTTCTTTATGGCCAGTCTAGCATCTTGGCTCATTAGGTACTGTCGAAGGTGCACAGGCTGTGCCAGAGGTGTCACTTTGACCACTACAGGTGGTGGTTAATTGCCATCCCTGGCAGGCTTCCTTCAGTCCAGACTGTAGGAAAGTCTCTAACAAGTGAAGAGAGTGCCTCATCATTTCTGCTGGATGCCTTGGGGGCAAACATTCACCTTTCCTCTTCCCGGGACATTGTCATAGTTAGGATTTTGGCAGGACTGACAGTTAAAGCAGCTGAGCCTGATGAATCAAAGCTGATTTGCACTCCAAATTTAGTCAATAGGTCCCTTCCCAGCAATGGGACTGGGCAATCAGGCAGATACAAGAACTCATGGGTAACCAAGTGTCCCTCTAATTGGCAGCTTCTTGCCTACAAGAAGGGCTGTGTCCTGGTGTTTCCAGTGGCTCCCTTGATCGTAGCTTCTGGGCCTGATGGGGGAACCAGAGACTGGGTTACAACAGAGTGTTCAGTGCCAATATCTACCATAAATGTTATCGGTTGGGCCTCTACCTTGATGTTGACCAGGGGGTTTTGGGGGCCTAGGATAATGGAGCCCTGTCAGTCCTAATCTGATTCTATCATGGTAAGAGAACTCTTAGAGGCTCTGGGTGGAAAGTCTTGGAGGATCCCAGTGGGCTTCTGGTTGTTCTTCCTTGGTTTTTCTCCCTCTTGGGGCATTCACCTTTCCAGTGTTCATCCTCTTTGAATTATGCACACTGGGTTGGTCTAAGCCTGGGGCAGCCAGTTCTTGGACCCCTCCTGGACCAGGTGGTGCATCTGGTTGTCTGAGGGCAGTGGCCAACGGAGTTGCCTTTTGCTTCATCCACTGATCTGCTTCCTTTCTTTTCTGTCAGTCTCCGTTCTTCACAAAGACTCAACTAGCAATCTCCAGGAGCTGGAGGGGGTTCATCCCAGCAAAGCCTTCCTGCTTTTGGTGTTTTCTATGGATGTCAGGGACCGATTTGGCAACAAAAACACCATTAATCATTTCCTGGTTTTCAGAGCTCTCCAGATCAGATGGAGTATAGATCTGGTATGCCTCACATAGCCTCTCACAAAACTGCCCCAGCGGCTCATCTGTCTTCTGAATTATTTCTGTAGTTTTTGCCGTGTTAGTAGGTTTCTTTGCATCGGCTTTCCTTCCCTGCAGCAGTGCCGCTCAGTGCTTACTGAGATGGGCACAGCCACCCTCAGCATTGAAATCCCAGTCAGGCTTTTCACCTGGAAAAGCAGTTCTGGCCCAAGCCTCGGGATCAACCGCGTCGTTAGGGGCATGCTCTTATAGCCATTTTGTTGCTGTCACAAGGGCTCTGCGTCACTCCTCTGTGTTAACTAGGGTGAGGAGTAGTTGCCGACAGTCGTCCCAAGTGGACTGTCGGGTTTAGAGTATATCTAAATGAGATCTATCATTGCCTGGGGCTGCTCCTAGAAGGAGGGGGTGTGGTGTTTCCAATTAAGCAAATCGGTAGTGGTAGAGGGCGGTAGTAGACAGTTGCTCTGCCTTCCATAATGGCCCCATCTGTGCCTATCTAGGGGTTCCTCAGGTCTCCTGAAGAAGCATGTGAAGAGTGATGTTGCCCTGGGCTACAACAGCTCACAGAGTGATGATGGGTGAGGCAGAATCTGGGCACAGGACTCAGGACGGCTGGCGGCCACCTCTCCCCTGACCTGGTGGAAACGGGGATGGCTCCTCCAGCTGCCTTTCAGAGCCCAAGAAAACACACAGGGGTGGGTTTTGATTACTGGCTCAACCAGGACATATGGGGGTGGAGCTGCTAATGGTTCCTCTTCTGGGGGTTCCTGCAGAATTAGAGCTGTGGGTTTCCTTTGGTCAGAGTTTGGTACTGGGGGCGTGACATGGGCAGCCAAAATAGTGCACTGTTTTTTCCCTCTTAAGCAGATTCGCACCCAGGGCAGAATGACTTGGGCTATCTGTAGCCAGAAGTCAGCATAGGGAAATCGCTCAGGGTGGCCAGGGGTGCCAGTATCTACACTGTACATAGCCCACGCAGTAGGGAGATGTAAAGTTCCCTCTGGCAGCCATCCAACCTTGAAAGAGGGCCATTCAACCTCACAGAGGCTTCTCAACTTCTCCAGTTTCGTTTTAAGTCAATCATCACCAGAGAAGCACTTTATAAAATTAGTCAGCATATAGTTCAGCACAGTGAGCTTGGATGACTTATATTGAGGTTTTCCCATCGTATCCCAAATATCTCTGACCTCTCTAGTTATCAAAAGCCTGCACTTCCCAGAAGGCTCGGGAGATCCCTGCTTGGAGGAAGTGATCAATGAGGAGACTCTGGAGGGACGATGGCTCCTGGGGGTGGGCCTTAGCCTAGAGGCTCAGAAGCTGCGTGGCCTGCGGGCGCTGCTGAAAAGGCCAGGCAGCGGAGGTGATAAGTGTGCTCAAGTTGGCAGGGCGCCTTGGCCAAGGGCTGCAGTCAGAAGGACCACAGCGGTCTCTCTCTAGGGTCCGTCCTCTCGGTACGAACAGTGGAGATGCCAGCGCTAGAGAGGGGTATTTCGGTGGCAGGTGGCAGGTGGAAAGGAGGAGGACAAGGGAACAGAAATTTGTTGAGCTAATCGATGAGGCAAGGTTATCTAGGTAGAGGGTGATGCCTGCCCTCTTCTTTCTATTTTTTTTTTTTAATTTAGATTAAAAATATTTATTAAAGCAGATTCCCTTTACCATATGAATAAAAAAACACAACATGACTAGAAACATTTAGAGAATGAAATTCGGGTTAAACGTGTTCCCAAGTCCATTATCAAATAAATTTTCACTAAAGGAAAAGGTATTTTGGAACTTAAAAAACCGAACAACAATTTAGATGGGGGGGGGGCAGTGGGGACTAACCAAAATTAAAAAATCAGAATGCACCTTTACATTTTATAGTCTTTAATTAAGCACATAAAATTGTACTACTTACATTTCTCCATGAACTTTTTATGAAATTCAGGACGTAGAGTATCATTTACAAATCTCTTGTCTTTCTTCTGATCATCTGCACCTTTTGCACAGTTCTTGAAGACGACATCATCATCACACCTTCTTTTAACTTTGAAGTTGGCCTGTGGCTGGGATGGGCCTGTGAGATTAAGTAGAGAATTTCCACTCAGAATGTTTTCCATTCGAATTCTCTCTTCTTCAGCTTTTGGTTCTTGTTCCTCCTGGCCTGTTCTTCAGCTCTTTCTTTTTAAATTTTTTCTAGTTCTGCAAGAAGAGTTTCCATATCATTATCATCACTCTCCTCTTCAAAATCTTCGTCTTCTTGGGACCAGAAGTTGGCATAATGGCTAAGTCACTGGACTCCCACGTAGCTGACCGCGGTTCAAGTCCCAGACCTGGTGGCTTAAACTCATGCCGGGTGTGCATGCGTGTGTTCCCAAGATCCAGAGAGGAGAATGGAGGAGATGGGATTGTGGCATGGCCACCCCTCCCCGGGGGGTGATTTCTCGCTTTCTGTCTTTCTGTCTCTCTGTCTCACTCTGGCGAGTGCACGAGCCCTATAGCAAAAACCTCTCAAAAAAAAAAAATCTTCATCTTCCTCGTCTGTCAGAGGGTGGTCTACATTGAGGCTGGTGGCAGGAGTCTGGTCTAATCAAGTCTTCTTTTACACTGCAGAGACAGTTGTATGTTCTTAGGTTGGATGAGACCTATTTTTTTTCCCTCTGGCAGCAGCTCTCTCTCTCTCTCTCTTCCAACTCTCTCCTAAAGTCGAACCTCTTCAGGGGCATCCTGAGTAGTCTGTCTGTATTTTATCTTTGTACGCGAGGGTAGGTCTCTGCTTGATTTGAGAGTTGGCTCAAATCACCTTTTCCCTTTCCTCTTCCATCCCTTGCAGGTTCAAAAGTTGGCCTGGCTGTTGTTTTCATCTTTTATGTTTGGTGGAGCGGGCCCGCAGCCTCTGAAAATCATGTAGACGCCATTTCCCGCTCTCCCCTCCCAGAAGCCTCTGCCCCCTCTCCTTTCCTAGACAGAGTGGTCAGGTTTCGCTCCACGGTAGAAGTCTTTGTAGGACGGTCAGGATAGGCTCGGGGGGGACATTTCTTGTCACAGTCGGGAGGTCAGCGACCTGACATTTGCTACTCTGCCTATCTGCCTCTACAGGGAAAACCCTCCCATCAGCCTCTGTGTCCCCCCCGCCTATGAATGGTGTCACAACAGACAAGGGGTGGGTGCCCCCCCCAAAGGAGACTAATCAGGTGTCTGTCTGGCCATGTCCCTCGTGGGCTTTGTGTAGTTCCCTGGCAATAATCTATCAGATACAAACCCTCTGCTGGATTGAATGTGTAGAGAGGGACTGGTTTCCCTAGTGCCAATTTTGCCTTTTAGCCTTTCACAAAACTACCACGGAAACACAGTCAGATCCAATCATAATCCACAGAGAGAAGCCATGGAGCCACATACACATTTGCTTGTCGCAAACACTCACATTCATTCAGAGGTTATACATCCCCTCCCCGCACCAGCCAATTACCAGAGGAGCCCTAACTGCTGGTCCTGCGACCAAAGGAGAGTGATGGGGTCTCCTCCTCTACTCTATTCGAGTAGATTAAACGAGGGCTCTACAGATACCCAGAGGCTTAGCAGACTACCGGAGTCCACCAAGGCTGATGCATCAGGGCCCAGGAGGTGGTCTTTCTCTCCAACTGGAGTCTGATGACCTAGGAACACTCAGCCTCAGGGCAGGCACCCTGGTTGAGGGATCCCGTCAAACAAGACAGGGGCACGCCTATCTCTCCACACTATAGTGCCTATCCCAGGGGGAAACTTCCTGGGATCAGTGGCTCAAAGGGCCAGTCTGATTCCATATCCCAGCCAACACACCAAATGTTACAAAAATAAAAATAGACACTGAGGAATGGAAACAGCACTCAGGAGAGAAAGGAGAACTCTTTGTTATGCCAGTGTGCTTGGAGGAGTTAACACTGAATCTCTGGCCCCAACTGGGGGTTAGACATGGTCTTTTATGGGGAAATTGGGGAGGGGAGGTTTCAGGATGTTAGGAATGGGGAAGGGGCTCTGAATCTGCCCTAAAATGAAGGTGGCAGAGAAACAGGAAGTCCAACCTATTCAAGGTTTCAAGTTACCCTGAGCTCTGGGGAGGGGCAGTAAGTTTGCTGGAGGGCAGGAACCTCAAACAGCTACCACCCCTGAGTTATTCTTGAATTCAAGGTCTCTCCATATCAGTGAAAGACTTATTTGGTTCTGATTCATTCCAGGCCAATATGTGACCCTAAGGGCCATGCCTAATGCAGTCGCACACCCACACGACCTGCCACCAGTGTCTAACATACCCAGATTGGTCTCCCTCCATCCTGGGAGGCAAGTCAATCAGTTGTCTGGGAGGTGGGTATGTGGGAAGAGGAATACAAGAGGCAGGATGTGGGAGGGTCTTCAAAAAGCTTATTTTAAAAATGTGTAGTATGAAAAAAATGCATGGCTTTACATTTTCTTCTACACCAAAATTAATTTTTTCTACAAGGTTTTTTGAGTTTTCATATGCATTGTCATTTCAATCAGTTCCTTCCATTGAAATCTGATTGATTCACTATGACAGCGTCTTAGATCAACTCATTCACTGTAGATGATAAAACCAATTTGAACTAACTCAGGGAAAAAGAAACAACTGATACTGCTCACCAGATTGTCCTGGGATGTCACAGAGCGAGAAGGGACTGGGAAGGGAGCATGGTGGGTGGAATAGCTCTAGAAACAATGTGATTCTTGCTTTACACAACTTGGTAAATCGTCTCCTGCTGGTAGGAACTTGCATTTTGCCAAGAGGCCTCTCCAGCTTGGGGTCTGTGATCTGCAATCTGCAACAAATCCTCATTGCATCAGCTGCAGCATTGGAAAAGCAGAGGCAGACCCTGGCCTTTTTCCGTCGGGCCGTCAGCAGTGGAGAGGTTGTCTCAGGGGCTTTCCTTCTCCTGCAGTAATGTTCTTGGGTTCAGGGCTTAGCTCAGGGGCTTCAAAGGCCTCTGTCCTGAGACAGTTCTGGTGTTACCAGTCATCCCAGTGAGGAGAGGCACTTCACTGGCCTTATGACACCACCAGAACTCCTCTACTGGTCTAAAGACAGAATTGCACTAAACTTAGTTCAAAGATCTTAATTGGCTTTTATTTCCAATTCTAGAATTAAGCAGCACCTGGGGCCTGTAAAACAGAGTAAGTTTTCTAATGAACTGAGCAAAGGAGGTGGCTTTGTGGGCAAAAAGGAGCTGAAAAAGGTAGAGAAAGAAAAAAAGCAGGTTTGTTTTGTCAAGGTTCAAGCAGAGAGGACTTCCTTAGTGCACGCTAAAACTGGCCTGTTTGGGGATTTGGCTATTCTCGCCCTCTCTTGGTTTCTTGGAAAGTCAGAAAAACAAATAACTTTTGGCTTAGTGGAGTGGAACTTGATAACTGACTTCATTTTGGTCTGGTCTGTTGGGTCTCTTGCAGGACTTCAGTCCAAACCAGAGGCCTCCTGTACGTTTCGTTTGCTATAACCAAGATGGCCTCCGGGGGAAACGGGCACACAGCCTTTCACCTCGGATCATGTGTGCTGGAAAGACCCACACTCTCACCTCCTACCTTCCATCTCTCTTGTCTCCCCTAACCATCATATCCCTGGGGTCTCTGTGAGAGCTAGTCCTGGCCACACCCTCCTCCTCAGCGCTGTCACTGGTGGGAGGGTCATTTGTCCTCACCTCGCTCATGCAGAAGGCCTTACTATCACCCCAAATTCCATGCCAGATGCAGTCGTGGGCACGGTGTGTTAACGAGATCTGAAGACCACGTTCATCCCTAGGACATATCACTTTGACTTAATTCTGTCATAGACTCTATCCTCCCGGGAAGCACATTGCAATATAGAGTATCGGTGCCTGTTCAAAAAGACCAATCAGCTAAATGCAAGCGAGTCTTAAATATCAGTTTCCATTTTGAAAAATCAACTGAGAACCTCAAATATTGAAAGTTTTCTGATACTCTCTTACTCTCTAAGGCACTTTGCTTCTTTCTCATCCAGCCACCCCTGTGAACTTGTCTCTTCATTTCCTTAGTTAAAAAAGGAAGGGACCAGCAGTTAGCGTAATGGCTATGTCGCTGGATTCCCACATAGTCGACCGCGGTTCGCATCCCGGACCCCGTGGCTTAAAACTCACGCTGGGCGCGTGTGCATGCGTGCCCAAGATCCCGAGAGGAGAATAGAGGAGAAGGGATTGCGGCGTGGCCATCCCCCCTGGGGGGTGATTTCTCGTTTTCTGTCTCTCTGTCTTTCTCTGTCTGTCTGGCGAGCGCACGCGCCCTATAGCAAAAACCTCTCAAAAAAAAAAAAAGGAAGAGGAAGGATGAGCAGGTAGGATAGTGGTAAAGGCACTGGTTTCCCACATGGTCGACCATGGTTTG
The DNA here is from genome assembly GCF_000334495.1 of Tupaia belangeri chinensis. NCBI lineage: Eukaryota > Metazoa > Chordata > Mammalia > Scandentia > Tupaiidae > Tupaia > Tupaia belangeri. Next base: position 1,236,379 of record NW_006203463.1, on the reverse strand, counting down.
AGTCCCAGACCTGGCAGCTTGAAACTCACGTGGTGTGTGTGTGTGTGTGTGTGTGTGTGTGTGTGTGCAGCATGGCCATCCCCAGGGGTTGGGGGGCAGAATGATTTCTTACTTTCTCTTTCTGTCTCTCTCTCTCTGTGTCTCCAGAGAACATATGCACTCTATAGCAAAAATCTCTGCTTAAAAAAAGTAATGAAAATAAGAGAAAAAAAGAAAAAGAAAAATTAGAGAAATAAAGGAAGGAAAGGAAAGGAAGGAGGAAAGAAAACAGGGAGAGAGGGAAGAAAGAACGGAAAGAGGGAGAGGATACAGAGGGAGAGAAGGAAGAGAGGGAAGAAAGAGGAAGAGAGAGGACCTGAGTGGACCAGCAGAGGGCAGCAAGAGACAAAGAATAAGATGCTTAATTTCACTTGCCCAGCCCCCATCTACGCCTGAATTTATAAATGGGTTTACATTGGGAAGGGGACGGTTGAGGAGCTGGAACAGAATCCAAACCACAGAACCCAACTTCATAAAATAAAGTGGAAGCAGAACTTGCTGGAACAAGACTTACTGAGGACAATAGCCAGACGGCCATTATTTTGGAACTCTGAAGAAGGCTGCACAGTAGGATATGTAAAGACAATCTGGCTCTTTGGTGATGTCTGCTAGCCCCGTAACAGGAGTGTTATTTGAAAAATATCCCATAGATAAAATGGGAAAATGTCGTTCTCTTTGAATAAAATCTCACAACTTGTATGTACTGCGAATTGGAAATATGATTATCCCAGGCCAGGAGCACCTGGGTGGCCAGGGTGTCTGGTTTCCACACTGGGTGTCCAAGGATTCCCCGGAGGAGGTGAGAAGAAATATGGAATGCTGGTAAGCGAGGTGACTGGGTGGTTGCAAACAGAACCTCTTACTTTCCCATGAATCCTTGAGGTGTGTGAAAATGTGAACCCCGATACAAAGAAACGTGGGTCCAAAGGAAGAGCATCAGGGAAACAGAATGGAAATGGTGATGGGGAAGGTTCTGCTCGGGAAATGTTCATCTGGGGTCCTCGTCTGGGATGGTGGGATTCGAAGTCCTGGTAACAACAGCATGTGGGACCCCCGGGCTTGTGCCACTCAGGGATCTGCACTGGTGTCCTAGAGTGGCTATCACAAAGTGCTACCAGCTGGGTGACTGACGGCAACAGAAATATATTTGCTCCCAGTTCTGGAGCTAGAAGACCCCAGCTAAGGTGTTAGCAGGGCACGTTCCCTCTGAAGGCTCTGTGCGTGAATCCTTCCTCCCCTCTTCCTAGTTCCTCGTGGCTCCCAGCAGCCCTCGTAGTCCTTGGCTATGGCAGCCTCTCTCCAATCCGTGCCTCGGTTTTCACATGGCTCCTTCCTGGGGTGTGTGCCTGCCTGCATCTGAATTTCCCCCTTTCTCTTAAAAAGGTACCAGTCATTGGGCTCAGGATCTACTCTAATCCAGTATGGCCTCGCCCCAACTCCTTGCATCTACAAAGACCCTATATCCAAACAAAGTTCTGGCTGGATGTGAATGGGGCAGGGACACTCTTCAGCCCAGTGCAGGCCCTGAATAGTAGCCATGCCACAGCAAGAAAGCCGGACAATGCAGTGCTCCAGCCCTGGCCTGCACCCTCCTGCCCGTGAGTGTGGCGATCCAGCAGAAGAGTGGCCAAGCCGCAGGGCGACTCCTCTCTCCCGCTCACAGGCAGCCCAGGGGACTCACCCTGATCTCTCAGAGTGCTCCAGGAATCCCCCCAACTCCTTTGCCAAAACCTTCACTCTCAAGAGCTTTGTTGACCAGTTTTCACCTTGGAATTTGATATACCGATTGTGCTAAGTCATCTCAAGTCCCCTCCCAGGTGGAAAGCATTCAAAGGGGCTTTCTCCTACTTAGAGTCTGCCTTACTTTCAATGAGTAAAGATGGGAGTTTGGGGGACTGTTATAAGACCAACGAGAGACAAGGGAAGGCTTTTAATCAGGGCAAGGATCCGTCCGCCCTCCAACACTGGTACACCCAGTGAGGATCACCTAACTTTGCTTCTGGAAGGGTCGGTCCTGGCTGTTGTAGGGCTTCGTTTTTTAGATCTGGCACAATGGACAATCATAAATCCTGGAGTGGGGGTGGGGATTGAGAGAGTTTTGCTGCAGGAATTTTATAGGAATATTTATATATTTATTGTTGCCAGTGACTCTTATCTGAGGCCCGTTCAGACATTGTGTGTAACGGCCCAGTTGCAGTTTCTGCAGACAGCGTCCACGTCAGTTCCACTGAGACAGATAACTGCAGACGTTACTTGATACTTGACATTGGTATTCATGCGTTTCTTAGTCTGAAGTCTCTATTGTGTCTCTGTTGGATAAACGTATCAGTTCTGGAAGGGGATTTTTCTCAGGCTGATAGCAATCTTTTTGCCTAATCAAGGAAAAGTTGTGTTTTTTCAGGCTGATAGCAATCTTTTTGCCTAATCAATTAAAAGTTGTGGTTTCTTTTTCTTTATAAGCCTGAATCTTCTTGAGTGAGTCAATGAAAGCTCACTGGTAACTTTCCTTCCACTGCCAGACTGGCAGAATCCAACCAGACACAAACAAATCTTTTAAGGAACTGCCCATTGACCCAACAAAGCTGCAAGAATATCTGATTATAACACCGAGAGCCTTCGAAGAAAGGACCCCAGTGGAAACGTGCTTTGACCTATAAGTGCTCAACGAGATGACATGGCTTTGCCTGGGGTGTCATGTAGTTTGTTCCTTTGTTTGGGCTGCTACTAGACTATATCATCTCGTTCCAACTATTTATTCACTCAACAGATATCCAGGCACCATGTGGTAGACAGCTTCCAAAATGTCTCCCAACCATCTCCACCTCCTGGAACTCGGGCATTGGTATATTTCCCTCCATTAGGTGTGGCCTGGACTCAATGACTTTCTTCTGGTAAAGAGAGTGAGCAAGAGTGACTGAATGTTAATTGCAAAATTGGGTTACAAAGGCCTGTGACTTCTGTTTTGCTCTCTGTTTTCCTCTTTCTGGCTCTTCTCACTGGCTGCTCTGAAGTAAGTGTCGTGCTGTGAGCTGCCCCATGGAGAGGCTCACGAGGCGAGAAAAGCGATCCTGTCATTGAGGTCAGTGAGCTTGGACGCCAGCCTCACCCAAGCCTTGCCTTCAGTTAACTGTGGTCCAGGTTGACACCTTCATTCCAGCCAGTGAGAGGCCTTCAGTGGGGGGATCCAGCTAAAATAAACCATATTGAGATTTCTGACCCACAGATGTAATAAAGACTGTTGTTTTAACTACCAAGCTCTAGGGTAGTTTGTTACAGACATAAATTAATACAGACGTTCCTCGACTTATGAGGATTACATCCCATCCAACCTAGACCCGGTGACTTGAAACTCATGCCGGGCATGTGTGTATGCATGCCCAAGATCCTAGGAGGAGAATGGATTGCAGCATGGCCATCCACTCTGGGGATCATTTCTTACTTTCCCTCTCACTGTCTCTGTCTCTCTCCCCTGTGAGCGCACATGCCTGAAGGCAGAAATCTCTAAAATAAATAACACCACATTAAATATGAAATATATGCAATTATTATTTGTCAATTACACTTTTTTGGTGATAAATATGGGAGACAGTGAATGTGTTTATTGTGTTGGTTTGTTAAATGCACATTATATACATGTAGTCACAAACTGTACCCCATAAATATGCACAACTCTTATATGTCAATTAAAATTATAATCAACATTATTTACTTTCCTCCCTTTTCCGCTAGACCCTGCCCAAGCTTTTTGAAATGGTGTTCTTCCTTACCAAGTAACAAACAGCTTTGTCATAGCAACTAATTTCGACACTACTTGGAAAATAGGATTTTGAATCATATATATAAACTCACTAATACGGACTAGAGTGAATATAATTCAACATAAGATATAGATATAACAAGAAGTGATTTGAAATGTCCCTGCAGGTATTTATCAGTTCTAAGTACGGACTAGAAACAAAGAAGGGCTTGTCGAGATATTTTTTGACATCACATAGTAGCAGAATGTGAAAACTGAAGCAGTGAGGAAAGTTAAATAAATGGAGAAGTTCCTACTCAGAATATTTTCCTGTTTAAACTTCAGCAATACAATAAACTAAAAACATCAAAACCTTTGGAAAAGCAAACTAGAATTTCTCCCAATTCCTCAATGCTGAGGACATAAAGACCTGCTATGTATTTGGATGCTGAAAATGAAATAAATAAATAAATAAATAAATAAATAAAGATGTAAAACCTGGAGAGAACTGTTATTTAAAGATGATGATTTTTTTTTCTTTTTTTTACTTCTTGTTCTTTTATGCATTCAATCACGTTATTTAGCTTACAAAGTGAATATTCCAACATGTGTACATTTCTCCCCGGTCTAGTTGATAATACTATAAAATTATTTTCAACAGATAATACCCCATTTCTTTGTCCCACTAATGCTTTGCCTCTTTATTTTTCTTCTAAATGTCCTTCCTCAGACTCTACTTTTTCACCCACACTATATCTGGTATTCACAACCATTTTCTGTGTTTCTATATCCTTTAGTCACTCAGTTTCAGTCATAGAGTGCGGACACTCAGTATATATTAAGTGGGGACATACAATGACTCTCCTTCATAGCCTGGCTTCCTTCAATCAGCAGTAAATCTTCCATATTTATCCACTTTCTGTCAAAAGCCACGGTCTTGCTGTTTTTTATGGTTGAATAGTATTCCATAGAATATATGTGCCACAGTATTTCAATCCATTCATCTGTTCGTGGGCATTTGAGTTGGTTCAATGTCTTAGCAATTGTGAATAATGCCACAATAAACATCGATGTGCAAGCACTTTTCTGATTAAGAATTCTTCTGTCCTTTGGGTAGATACCAAGGAGTGGGATTGCTGGATCATATGGTAGTTCTATTTGTAGATTTTTTCTTTTTGGAGAGGTTTTTGTCATAGGGTGTGTGCGCTCGCCAGAAAGACAGAGAGAGAGACAGAGAGACAGAAAGTGAGAAATCACCCCCCCGGGGAATGGCAACGCTGCAGTCCCTTCTCCTCTCAGGATCTTGGACACACACGCACATGCGCCCAGCATGAGTTTAAGTCACCAGGTCCTGGACTCGAATTGCAGTCGACTACATGGGGCCAACACTTATCTTTTTTTTTTTAATCTTAGTCATTCTGACTGGGGTTAGGTGGTATCTCATTGTTGTTCTGATCTGCATTTCCCTTACAAACTCTCTAAGGATGACATTTGAATAGCCATAGGCATATGAAAGAATGTCAATAACACTTTAATAAAGCTGGAAGAAAAGAAATAAATATTATTTTTGAGATCATTTTAGACTCACATGCCACTGTGTCATCCCAAGGTTTCTTCTTATCTACAGCCGGGTAGTATTCCACAGTGTGAGTGAATCACAGTCTATTTCAGCCATGCACCTGAGGGAGACAGAGAAACAGAAGGAAAGCGAAATCACCCCCCAGGGGGGATGGCCGTGCTGCAATCCCTTCTCTGCCACTCTCCTCTTGGAATTTTGGGCACACACACACACACACACACCTGGCATGATTTTCAGTTCACCAGGTCCAGGACTTGAATCATAGTCAGCTATGTGGGAATTCAGCACCTTAACCACCATGCCATCCCAAAGTTTCTTATCTACAGCTGGTTGGTATTCCATGGTACGAGTGAACCACAGTGTGTTTCAGGCATTTTTCACATGCCAAAAATATGCTTACTAAGTTTAATGGTAGTTCCATGCGTAGTTTAAGAAACTGTCCAATTGTTTCCCAAAGGTGTCCCATTTTATATTTCTACCAGCAATTATGAACAATCCAGTTTCTCAGCACCCTCACCAGCATTTCATATTCTTACTACTTTTTACTTCAGCCATTCCAAGAGGTGTGTAGTGATGGCTTGGTGAGGAAACTTGCACTTCCCTAAAGGCTGATGGCGTTGAGCATCCTTTCAGGTGTTCATTTCTCATCTGTATAACCACTACGGTGAAATGTCTATTTAAGTCTTTGCCCATTTTCTGATTTTTTTCCCCCTGTTCAGTTTTCAGAGTTCATGTGTTCCAAATACTGATCTTTTGTTGGCAAAGTGGTTTGCAAATGTTTCCATCCAGTCAAGCTTATCTTTCCTCCTCTTAACTGGGTCTTTCACAGAGCAAATGTTTTTCATTTTGAGGAAGACCAGTTTCCCTGTTTTCCTTCTATTAACTGTGTGTAAGGTGTTATATCTAGTAACTCTGTGTAGCTTTAGATCCTGAAGGTTTTATCTTATGTTCTTTTTTTTTTTTTCTAAAAGTTTAATGGCTTTCCACTTAAGCCCATGATTCATTTTGAGTGAATTCTTGGATGAGGTGTGAGACTTAGGTCAAGATTGATATTTTTGCTTATGAATATCTAATTGCTCTAGTAGCATTTGTTGTGACATGATCTTTCATCTATTATACTTTTCAGATGGGGTAAAAAATCACTTGGGGGTGGGATCAGCAGTTAGCATAATGGCTATGTCTCTGGATTCCCATGTAGTCAACCACGGTTTGAGTCCCAGACCCGGTGGCTCAAAACTCACGCCGGGCGCATGTGCGTGCATGCCCAAAATCCCAAGAGGAGAATGGAGAAGAAGGGATTGCAGTATGGCCATCCCCCCTGGGGGATGATTTCTCACTTTCTATCTCTCTATCTCTCTCTGTCTTTCTGGTGAGCACATGTGCCCCATAGCAAAAACCTCTCAAAAAAGAAAAATCAGTTGGGGTGACTGACGGGTGGTGTGATGGTTAGGGTGCTGGACTTCTCGATAGCTGATTGCGGTTCGAGTTATAGACCTGGCAGCTTGCTTTCTCACTTGCGCTCTCTCTTCTCTCTGTCTCTCTCAATCAAATTAATATATATATATATATAGTTGTAAAGCTAATAAATAAAATAAAGAATTCTTTAAAAATCAGTTGGATATGTTGTGAGAGGTCTGTGTCTGGGCTCTCTATTCTGTTACATTGATCTGTGTGTCTACCCCTCCACAAAGACATAAATCCCGATTACTCGTACAGCTGTATAGTCAGTCTTCAAAGCAAGTATCCTGACTTCTTTCACTTTATTCTTATTTTTCAAAAGTAGTTTTAGCTATTCTTGTTCTTTGCCTCTTCACATGGAGACAATGTAGAAACCTAGAGGGTGTTGTCCAAAGGTGCTGGCATTCTGATAGAAATTGCCTTAGCTATGTATATCACTCGGGAGAACTGGCACCTTTGACATGCTGAGTCTTGTCATGGTGTATGTCTCCATTCGTTCAGAACTTTGATTCCATTCACGAGTTCTGCAGTTTTCAATATACAGGTTCTGCATACATTATGTTAGGCTTATACAGAGTTTCTCTCTATGACTATAAATGCTATTGCATTCTTTTTATATAGAGAGATTTTTGCTATAGGGCATGTGCACTTGCCAGAGAGATAGAGAAAGACAGAAGATGAGAAATTACGCCGTGGAACCAGCAGTTAGCGTAATGGCTATGTCGCTGAACTCTCATGTAGTCGACCACGGTTCGAGTCCCGGATCCTGTGACTTAAACTCACGCCAGGCGCGTGTGCGTGCATGCCCCAGATCCTGAGAGGAGAATATAGGAGAAGGGATTGTGGCGTGGCCATCCTGGGGGGTGATTTCTCACTTTCTGTCTCTCTGTCTCTCTGTGTCTTTCTGGCCAGCACAAGCGCCCTATAGCGAAAACCTCTCCAAAAAAAAAAAAAAAAAGAAAGAAAAAGAAAAAGAAATCACGTCGTAATCTCTTTTTCTCCATTCTCCTCTCGGGTCTTTGGGCACACATGCACATGCACCTGGCATGAGTTGTTTTTTTTTTTAACTTTATTATTATTATTATTATTTTCAAGTTTGACCAGACACATGCACACACACACACACACACCACCAACTTCTGGTCACTCACTGTGGGGATTTCTCCCTACCAATAAGCACGTCAGTGAATTGCCACGTGGGTGTCCTATCATTCAGCCTAATGCAATTCTGACCCTGTCTACCTGGAGATAGCCTCAGGGAGCACAGGTTAAAAGTTCAGTTCTGCAAGGCTGCCTCCCCTCCAACTTCAGATGCCCCTTGCAGGTTCAGGGTGTGGTCTGCAGTTCTGGCCAACTGGCTATAAACCCCAGGTTGCCATAACTCTCTCCCTGGGTTCCACTGATTGGCTACAGAGGCTCAGCACTGAGAGGAACAGTCTAGTTACATGTACTCATTTATCACAAAGGCTCGTTTAAAAGATACGAATGAATAGCCAGGTAAAGAGATACTGAGGGGAGGAAGCCA
>NW_006203463.1:1220260-1226420 GCF_000334495.1 Tupaia belangeri chinensis | reverse complement strand
AATAAATAAAATAAAAAAAAACAAGCAAAAATCAAAGTCCAGTCAGAGCCCATGTGGTCTAGTGCTGTACTTCTTTCTACCTGTGGCTAAGGATTATTTTTTTAATATCTAATACATTTTGAACTCATTATTTTGTAAAGTATAATAAAACTAATAAAAGCACTATGAAAAAGAAAAAAAAAAAAAGAGAGAGATACTGAGGGCACGGGTCAAAGGTTCTGAGCACAGAGCTTGTGTCCCCAGGGAGCTGGGGTGCACCACTACCACCACCCCTAAAGGTAGATTTACTCTTGTTTACCCACCCAGATGTTCTCTAAGTCCATCCTGTAGAGTCGTTATGGAGATTGTATTACCTGGCCATGATTGATTACATCATTGGCTATTGGTGATCAACTCAACCTTCAACTTCTCTCCCTGTTCCAGACTTCAGGGGATGGGTCTGAACATTTCAACTCTCTGATCACAAGATGGTTTCCTCTGGCAACCAGCCCCCCCCAGGCAGTGGCCATTTAAGGGCTTTCTGAAAATGATCTTATTAACATACTCACAAGTGTGTTGAAAGGGGCTGTTATAACAAAAGACACTTATTTCCCCTGCTCGGGAACTTTTCAGGAACCTGGAACAAAAGACAACATATTCTAACAAAAGATACACCTATTGTCCTAGTCACTTAGGAACTCGGAACACAGCTTTTAGGAGATGTGAGCCGGGAACAATGGACGAAACCCAAATACATTCATCACAGCAGCACCCTGGCTGTGTTCTTTCTCCTTTCCTGATGACCCAAGGTTTCTTCTCTCATCCTGTGCCTTCATTAGAGAACGTCTGTGAACCATGTTTTTAGGAAAGGGGCACCAGTGACAGACTCTCTCGTTTTCTTTCCTTTGAGAACGCTCTGGTTCTCCTCCATTCCTGAGGGCCGGGCTGTGCGCTTGTCTTTCAGCCTTAGGTCAGTGTGTCACTTCCTTCCGTCCTCCATGGTTTCCATTGTTTCCCATGAGAAACAACATTGACATTTCATTTGTAATCTCTCCTCCTTCTCCACTTTCGGTCTATTTTTCTTTGTCTTTAATTTTCAGAACTTTGATAGGGTATGTGTTGGTGTGAATTTCTTGGGATTTATCCTGTCTGGGGTTCACTTAGCTTCTTGTATCTGTGGAATTATGTCTTTGGTTGAATTGGGGAAAATTTTAGTCGTTATTTCTTCAACTGCTTTTTCAGTTTCATCTTCTTTTTCATCTCTTTTTGGGACGCTGACGTCATGAACGTCAGATGTTTCATTCTAGTACGACTGTCTCTAGTGTAAAAAAAACGTCATTCTGACAAAATGCAGGGGTGGAGTTCACCATTTTTCTATGGTCACAGCCAGGCCCTGCCTATGGCATCTACGCAAAAGAAATCCACTTTCCTCACAATGCAGCGACCTTCTCGTAGGGCTCCCGCGTTCCTCTCATAATAAAAGCAGGCTGGAACTTTCCAGCATTTAATGGGCTTTTTAAAAAAGTTTACAAAGGAGGTATAGAAAAGGCAAAATAAAACTTGGAACAGTGGAAATAATTTTTAGAGAAAAAAGATCAAAGCGGTAAAAAGATGAACTGCAATGCATCGTTAAAAGACTGACTCTGAACAAAATAATCCCTCAAAGACGCTTGAAGAGAAATGAAAATGGTGCTCAGCATTCCTCATCCAGTCTCACAACAGAAATCAGTTGGAACGCCCTGTGAGGGAAGAGGTTGGAGCCTCTTTTGTGAATAGAGGTGCCTGCAGCTCAAGTTTACTGTGTCTACAAAGGTGGCCATGCCCTTGCATAAGCTCTGGTCCCTGCGTGTGTGTGGTCATGCCTCTGCTGCCCAGCCACTCCAAGGTCTTCTCGACACGAGTGCAGAGTCTCGCGTGCCTTTCTAGGACATACCTAGGAGTGTCCCTCTGCCCCAAAGCCCCCTGAACGTCCCTGTGCCGTCACTTTTCACACTTTGCTTGTCTCCTCAAAAAGACTCTATGAAAAGGGTGTGGTTTATTTTTCAGTTGAATACTCCATGGAAACACCTTATCGGACCTGGACTCCTGGATCAGAATTGGAGAACTACAGGCAGTGAGCCAAGTCTGGCCGGTTTCATTGGGGCACAACCACACGCATTCATTTATATAGTGTCTTAGCTGCCTTCATGCTACAATGACCCACGATGCCTAAAATACTTAGTATCTGGCCATGTATAGGACAATTTTGCCAACCCCAGCCCCAAATCACAAATTGGGGAATATCGAATATGCCCTCCACTTGCCAGGAAATACCTGCAATGTCGAATGGAAAAGTCATAGCTCGAACCTTAGCCAACACTCCCAGTCAAGATTATTGGAAGAATATTAAATTAATAGACAAAATATAACTATTTCCCCTCCCCCGAATCTTCAGTTCCCACATCAGTGCTAATAAATATTCCTGATCCATTGCAACGTCTTCTGTTTTCATTAAAGCTCACAGGTTGGAGAACACTGAAGGTGCTCTGCAGTCAGGGCTCAGGACGTTGTTCAGTCCCACTGTTCAGTGATGGGGTACACCGTATATTCAAACAGTGCAGTATACAGCTCACTGGACCAGCAGATGGTGTAGCGGTTACATTGCTGGACATCCACGTAACTGACCACGGTTCGAGTCCCAGACCTGATGGCTTAAAACTCACACCAGGCACATGTGGGTGCGTACTCAAGATCCCGAGAGGAAAATGAAGAAGAAAGTATTACAGCGTGGCCATTCGCCCTGGGGGTGAATTGTCACTTTCTGTTTCTCTGTTACTCTCTGTCTCGCCATCTCTCTCTGTCTCTTCGGCAAGAACACAAGCCCTATAGCAAAAACTACCCAAAAAAATATATATGTATATATACAGCTCACACCCTGTGTTGGCATGCTCAAGGAGCAGCCAGGGTTCCACTCAGCATGCGGGGAGAGAGGGAGGTAAGAGAGCTATCGGGGAGGAGCAGGCTACTGTAGGGTCTTGGGTTGAACTCCAGGTGAGACAGGAGCCATTTTGGGCAGAGGAAGGGTCTGATCTGACTCGTGCTTTGAGATGTCTCTGGTTGCCGTGGTGGAGCAAGGGCAGAAGGAGGGCCACAGTGAGGAGGCTGTTGGGTTGGTCTGGGTGTGACAGGACAGTGGCCGAGATCATGGAGGAAGGGTTGAGGAGAAGACGTGGTTGGTCTCCACTTTGGAGGTGGAGCCAGTAGGGGTGGAATGCGGGAATAAGAGAGAAGTTGGGAGGGTTTCCAGGTGTTTGACCCAAACTTCTGGGGACACAGAGTTACCATCGACTGAGATAAGAGAACTGGGGAAAATCAGGTTTGGGGTTGAGGTCAAGAGTTAATTTAAACATGTTAAGTTTGACACCCCTTGTTTTTTTTCTCCCCAAATGTCTTTTCCTCACTTGAAGTTCTCTTATTCTGAACCCAGGATTTCTACATTCTAATTTCTAAATTTGTCCCACCCCCATCCCTTTATCAATCCCCACCCAGTGTAGAATGGAGGTTAAAAGTGTAGACTCTAGCTAGGAACAGAATTCCTGCAGATCCTCCATTTGTTAAATGGGAAAAAATAATACCTGCCTTTCTCTCTGGGATGTTCTGAGGATTTAACAGGACACTGTCTGTGAAACTGGTTAGTGCACAGGAAGTCTGGGCTCCCTGGCCATATCCCAAGTTTTTCCAGTTTCCTGGGCCATCTTTCTTTCGCTCTCTTTGTCTCCTGGAAGAAATAAATAAATATGCATAAAACAAATGCAGTCTCTGATGGTGTAGTCACACTGAGATGTATGAGCAACAAATCTCAGAAGAAGGAAAAGGAAAACCCTTTATTACCATTCTGAGATTTTAGATATCCAGAGTGAAATAGTTTTGTTTGCGAAAATCCTAATCAAGGCAGCCCTGGTGTTAATTTTTCCCACATGTGCAGGCCACCTGGCTACCTCTCCAAGTGCTTTTTCATTCTTTTTAAAGAGGGGGGTCCATCCAGAGACTGTCTAGCCCTTCATCGGAAGAAGTCTGCACGAGCTTTGTAACAAGGTCTCCTCAGCCATGGTCTGCCTCTCTGAATTTCAGCACTGCTTCCTCAAAACAAAGATGGCAGAAGTTCCATTCCTGTGAATTTATTCTAAGGAAATAAACAATCACCATCAAGATTTACAGGCAAGAACGTGCTTCCTGCAAAACGACCTGAAAAGCAGTACCGATACATGAGGTGAACGAATTGCACACAAATGTGAAAATAATCTAGCAAGGTATGGGGTGGTGTGCAGAGACTGACCATTTTAAATAGGAAGCCTTCAGAAAGAGAGAAAATATCTCTCATTTAACATAAGTGAAAAAGCAGAACACAAACTAGACACTGCTTTGTGGTGTCCAGGGTATAAAATGCTTATGTGCGATTAAGCAGAGGTAGACACTGGGCAAAAATAAGAATTATCACTTAAAGGTCCTGAAGATAGAGTTGTCCCCTTTAAAATATGTGTTGATGCTGTTGCTATGATAACTTTTCATAAAAATGTATGAAATAATTAGGTAAAGCCAACAGCACCAGAGACGCAGACTCCTGGAGGCCAGATGAAACGATACACTCTCACACACTCTGCTTACGGGAGGTGTTCTGCTGCTGCTCAGACCTGGGCTTCAGATCACCTGCCGACATTTGTCTTTTCCCTGGAGGAGAGATGTGGCTGCTACCTGGTAAATCTTTAATATGCGACTCACAGACATCAAAGCCTCCCAACCCCGTGTGTAGAGCCAGACACACTTGAAGCCTCCACCCTGTGATTGATTCCTTGTCCAGTCGGGGTGAAAGAAAAACATTGACTTATGTCCCTTTCCTTATAGGAACCGTATGGTCTATGCTTTTGAATAATTAATTTTGTAAGCCAGAGGAGGGTTGTAAATAGACTCATTTTTCCTTCCCTGTGGTAACCCATTTTTTCATTCATTTATTCACTCACTCACCAAGCCTTTATGAAACATCTTTCATATGTCCAGAATCTTCTCTCTGAAGAGTTAGAATGCATCAGGAATCATCTTATCAAGGAGCACAAGATCTGACTGGGGAAGACAGACAGGGTTTCAAATTTGTCTGATGCGTTGAGGTCTTGCTTTCATCCTTGTGAAGTAGAGGGATGAATTCCAACCTTGTGAAGTTAAAGGAGGGTTTAGTGAGCTGATGCTCACTAAGAAGCACCCAAGAAATAAATAATGCTCAGGAAATGCTCCCTTCTTTCCTATTGACATTGCATGGGAACTGCGGAGGTCATTTGGACATGGAGGAAGGGTACAATTCCCGGAGCTTTGCAGACGATGGGCAGGGAAGACTCCTCAGAAGCAGGGCCCATGCTGGGCCTGGAAAAATGGGTAGGATTTTTTCAGAAGGAAGAGAGGAAAGACCATTTGGACTCAAGAAACTGGGTATACAGGACACATAGCCCTCTGTATCATTCTTTCATGCTTCACTACCTCAAAGCTGTAAGATTAGGTGACATTACTTTCACCTTCTTGAGAAATAAACAAAGACCGACCAAATGAGAATAAACAAAGGCTGCATATTCAGAGAAGCCACAGCAAGGAACGAACCATTATCACTTGTGTTTGGCCAATAAGCAAGGCAGCCAAAGGAGTGGGAAGCTTTCTAGTGGACAGAAAGAAGACTGGAGGGTGTTGGCCAGAGGAAGCTGTAGGCCGCTCACTAGAAACAGGGCCTGTTCTATGATTGGTTAGGGATGCACATGGGGCTTTTTCTGGTAGATCCTAAATTGGAAGGAGGACAAAAATGAAGAAACTGCACTTACTTATCAAGTCTTGGCCCTCTGAGACTGTTATAGGGGTTGTTGGGTTCCTGGATTATTGCCAGAGATAGAGTAGTCTGACTTCCTGCAAGTCCGACGGAGCAGGCTGGCTTCCTGAGATGGATAATATAGATACGAGCTGGTTTTCTGGAACTGATTGCTGCAGATTGTGAATCATAGTTCTATTTTTTAATAAATTATTTATATATTTTATTTTATCTGTTATTATTATTTTAATTTGACCAAAGAGAGAGAGAGAAAAGGAAAGTGAGAAAACAATATGCCGAGACCAGCAGTTAGCATAATGGCTATGTCGCTGGACTCCCATGTAGTCGACCGCGGTTCGC
>NW_006203463.1:1215817-1219103 GCF_000334495.1 Tupaia belangeri chinensis | reverse complement strand
AAAAAAAAAAAAAAAAAGAAAAAAAAATATGCCAGGTCTGGGACTCAAATCATGGCCAGACACATGGAGTTCGGTGTCTTAACTATCATGCCATGCCACTTGCCAGCTCCCAGAGTTCTATTTTTATATGTGATCTGGCCATTGTCCACTTGTATATTCAATCTTTCAATTCAAATGAATTACCCTAGGTCCCCCTCAAACTTGGAGTAAAAGGTCTATTTTGCATACCCAGTACTCACTTGTGTCCAAAGGACTAATTTTGAAGGCCTTGAGAGAGCCAAAACAGAGGCATATCCCTCCTGGCATGGATGATGCCCTATGCCCCATCCCTACCGCTTGCCCACTCTGTCACCACAGATCTTACTTCGTTCCTTTGCATCTAGTTGTCATCAACATCCTGGTAGTCTCCAGAACTTTCCCTCTGGCCCTTACTGGCACTGAGCTGGACTGGTCTGTGTTCTGTCTGAAGGCACATTCTGGTTTATGTCCTGCTGCCGGGGCTGGAATTCATTCTTAGAAAACAGACACTGGATTACGAATGGCAGCAACTTTGGCTATGAGTTTTGCAGAAGACAGGTTTTTCCCCATAGAGGAGTAGTTCTTATATTTACCTCTCCCCACACAAAAAGTGAAACTATGGTTTTTTCCACCAAAGTCACTTCTGTGAAAAGCCAGAATAATATTAGGGCCCGGACTTGTTTTCTGATGAGCCATCTTTGTGCAGAGATAGAACTCAGAGGACTGAAAAGAAGGGGAATCTGTGTCATGTAGACAGTCTCTCTGAACATCACATGTTGGAATCACACTTTTGGCAAAGGCCAGACTACAACCAGTTCCTGGATGAATTCTCCAGAAGGTGTTCGAAGTGATTCCATGTGGGCCATTGACTGAAGAGCAATCATATGTTTTCTATGTACCAGATGTGTGAGGAGTACAGTCAACAATCAGTTGAGAAGATGGAGAAGCCCAGCTGATATTTTCACCAGGTGGACTGCAGGAGTGTCTGCAAGTAAATGAATCATGATGTCTTTGGGGGTAGGTCACAATGCATGAAAAAGGTCATTTGACCCTGCAAAGATAGAAAGGGCATTCAGAAATCTCTTTTAATCTGCTTGAACCCTCCTCTTACATTTAAGAAAATAAATGTATGATGAATGAGCGCTAGGCTAGCTTACAATTTCCTGAGGGAAATGGACATTTTCAAGGTAACCGTAGTATAAAATAGAGGATAACTTATTTCAGCTGCTCTTCATAATCTTTCTGGAACTGGGAAAAGACTGTCGTCTAATGGCGGTTTGGCAAAGGAGACACATCCTCAACGTATATATAGACCTCTTATGGAAAACACTGCACTCAATTCTAGAGGATGTTGAGAGAAACGTGGGCTCTGTCTTAAGCAATGGCTCTCAGCCAGGACCATTCTGCCTCCCAGAGGACATCTGGCAATATCTGAAGACATTTTTAATTATTAGAACTTGGGAGGAGCTACTGGGATCAGGTGGGTAGAAACCAGGATGCTGCCAGCCATCCCATAATACACAGAAGAGTTTCCCCCCCCACATTGAAGAATTATCAATGTATAGGACACCCACCCTCAGCAAAGAATTATCTTGCACCAAATCTCAGTGGTGCTGAAGAGACTGAGAAGCCCTCGTCTCAAATGTGCTGTCTACACTGTTCTACATGAAAGCTATTGCTGGTGAGGAGGCCTGAATCTGGAGTGTACTGGACAGAAGGACATAGCCTGAGACAGCCAGGTCCAGCAGGGGGTGACTTATAGGAGAGCATCCTTCCTATAACCTCACCTTTCCAGCCTTACTTTCGTGGGGTGCTTCATGTCTCAGGCCACTCCAGCCAAATATAATAGCTGGGTATAATAGCTATCTTCCGTTCTATATTATGGTGACTCCAATCCATCACTCTTGACCTATGTACGTTAGTCTCTTTCCTTGAATAGTTCTCAAAACTTTTCTCTTTTTAAAAAAATTATTTCTTTAATTTTATTTATTAGTAGTAGTAGTTTAGTTTATCAGAGAGAGAGAGAGAGAGAGAGAGAGAGAAAGCAAACTGCCAGGTCCAGGGCTTGAACCACAGCTGGTCATGTGAGAGTCCAGTGGCATACCCACCACACCACCTGCTGGCCCTTTCAAATCCTTTCTCTCTGGCAAATTTTCAACTATCCCTTAAGACTTTATTCAAATTCCAGACATCGTCTTTGTAACACTTTCTTTGACTCAGTCCTCCCATACCCTCTGTCTTTCTGAACAGATAAAGTTCTCTCCCTTCTTATTTCTCACTGTAGTACTCATCACCTGGTGTTGCGATGGTTTGTTTGCATTTGAGAGTAATCTGAGCCCCCTGGAAATTAGCCATGAAATCTTCCCAATCTCTATGTTCCTAAGACCTGGCATCTCATCTTGCACTTAGCAGGTGAGCAATAATTTTCTACCAAATTACTTCTTTTAAAAGATCCTCATTTCATGGTAGAGACTGAAAGATTGGAGAACATAAAAGTATTAAAGCTTGTAATGGACACTAGAGACAAAGTGGAAAGAGAGTGTGAGAGGGCAAGAGCGTAGGAAAGGAAATTTGGAGGGAAAATGGAGAGTGTGTCCCACACTAGTGGGACACAGACAAAGTTTATTATCTGTTGACAAGGATGTGTACGGTGGTCTCAACTGGGCTGGACTGAGGTGTAAATCATGCTGGGTAAAGTCTCTTCACAATCTAAGTGATGTATAGCGATTTAATGTACAAATAATAATTTTTAAAATCCTCATTTCACAAGGAGCTCAAATTTCATAAATAGAGAAAACTAGCTTTTCTTGTGACTTGGAGAGCATTATCTGGGCGATACGTAAATCAGCCAGCATAGCATCCAGCACATAGACTGTATAAATGAGCATTCTTTCCCTTCAGTTTCCCTTCCTGGTAGCCAGAGCGGCTTAATGAGGTGAGTGACACAGCTCTGGGGAGGGAGGAGTGCAGGCATGACGGTGACATACCACACTTTTATCATAAAGACTAATGATGGCCTTTTAGCAAAATATTCTGCTCAGTTCTTACCATTGCCTGTCGCCACCATCCTGGGGCTCGAACAGGAGTGCAAAGGAGACCCAGAGTACAGCCAGATACAGCCTTCCCTTTGTGCTTTAGAGGCTCAGCTTCCCAGCTGCCTAATCAGCTGCCTAATTAGTGGCTGCCTAATCAGGGCCTGTGTGTTCAGCCCCCTCGATCTCTGTGTGTAGGGCTAGTCCTTGGGTCTCTGTGGGGAGGATTATGCCTC
>NW_006203463.1:1180636-1215409 GCF_000334495.1 Tupaia belangeri chinensis | reverse complement strand
ATGTGCTGTGTGTGCTGCTGACCTGAGGCTTTCAAAGAGCAGGCATGTCTCTTCTGTGCTCTCACTCTCTTCGCTGGCCAGTGAGTTCCTGGGGGAAGGCAAAGTCACAGACAGGCAAAGCCTGGCCCCTGAATCGGGGAGAGCCTCTGCCAGAAACGGTGGATCATTACACCCTGGGACATAAACTTCTATTTGGTACAGCGGGTTGGCCTACCCCATCAATACACCCTGCTTTTCCAGTGAGGACAAATGGAGCAGTGGTCAAGTTGACAAATTGAGCATGACGTTCAATTCCGCTCCTTCCGCTCTTTCCGCTCATCACATGAAAACAATGCTCAAGAACATGGTATGAGGCTCAGCAACCATCCATGAGGACTTGACTTAAGATATTGGCACCTCCTCTCATACTAAGCAAGCCTTGGTTAAGTTTAAAGCACAGTTCAAAAGTGAACTTTAGCTATCAGGGTTATAGCCAGTTATAGGTTTGGCCACATCCTGTAAGACATCAATTTCTATTGAGGGAAGAGGCCAAAATTATTAAACAGAAAAAAATTGATCTCACTCAATTTGTTCATTATGCTTTACAGGTTCTTTACTCTTCTCAGTGGCCCCTTACACACACACACACACACACACCCACACACACACACACCCACATTCTACCCACTTGGCAAACTCCTAGTCCTCTTCTAGTCACTCTTATGGTGCTCAGTCCATGGCAGGGTCTCAGAAAAATAGTCATTGCATAAATGTCTCCAGGCAAGCCCTGACTATCTGTCTGTTTCTCCACCTTAAGGGATCCCCTCAAAGCAGGGACCATGTCTTTTCAGCTGTGACTCCATGGCAGAGTGATTTCAGGCTTACTAGCAATGAATAAAATTTTTAAAACACATTTATTAAATTTAAAAGTAGTGAATATTGTATGCAATTATGAAATAAAACTTTTTCAGTTTCACAAAAATTCTGTGTCAATGTTTTCATGTATTATTAATGCATACATTTTGACTATCATAGTGTCTCAAGTCAAAGTCACTACTTTTGAACTCAATTGTTTTATTTAAAATTGCCTCCAATGTTTTTGTACTTTGAAAGAAATGTGTTTTCTTCATAATTTAAACAGGGGGTATATTTGGTTTGATGGCATAGGCCCAAGCAAAAATAGAGCCGCTAAGAACTTGGGCTCCAAAATCACATCACCTGTGTGCAAATCCTGGTCTTCCCTACATAATAACTGGTAATTTGGGGGTAGACTACTTGACTTCTCTGTGCCTTAGTTTTCTTATTTTTTACGTGATAATAATAATAATAAGACTAAATATGAATATTGAGTGAATTTATTGAAATAGTATATGTTTTAGTCTCCTCAGGCTTCTGTAACAAAACATCAAACTAAAAGACTGGGTGGCTTAAACAACAAAATTTTGTTTTCTAACAGTTTTGGAAGCTGGAAGTCCAAGGTGAAGGTGTCAGCAGGATTGATGTCTCACTTTTTCTGGATGCTTTAATTCTATGGTGACTCTTACTCTTCCTTTCCTTTTCTTCCTTCTTCTTCCTCTTTTTTCTTCTCCTCCACTTTCTTCTTCCTCTTCTCCTTCTTTTTCAATTTCTTTCTCTCTCTCTCTCTCTCTCCATTTCTTTCTTTCTTCTTTCTTTCATGAGAGAGACAGATGGGAACTCCTAACAGGTCTTGCCATGCCACGATCCTCCCCTAAGCCTTCTAGTCAGCCAGGCTCACATAGGCACCTGCAGCACAGCTGGCATCTCATGTTCACCCAGAAACTGAGTCCAGAGCCTTCCCATGGAGCTCTCATATCATGCTGTAACCCCTACCCCCTGTACAACTGTGGCTGAGCCATCTTTTTATAAGGGTACTAGTCCTGTTGGATTGGGGTCCTATCCTTTAAACCTCATTTAACCTAATTACTTCCTTAGAAGCCCCATGTCTAAATATAGCCACACTGGGCACAAGGGCTTCACAGAAGAATCCTGGGAAATCACAAACATCCGGTCCGTAGCCCTGCATGGAAGGCAGTTAGCGCAATACCTGGTATACATGGTCAGTACATGGTAGCTGTTGCTGTATGCTACTTCCTGTTTGTAAGAGTTGCCTTGGAGCTCTCAAGAGCAGAACATGACAGATCTAGTAGGAACTACAGAACACACAGACCAGGTGGGGCTTCCTCCTGGCCTGAAAAGGATCAGAAAACCTAGTGGGAAAGATGCCACTGTGAGGATCAGCCTCCAGGTGCATCATGGGGAATCCCCAAGCACACCTGCACTGAAAAACCACCTGATCACCGCACCTCTAAGACCCTGCCCTGCAAATAATGACCACACCCTCATCCTGCTGGGGCGGTAAGTCTGGCCCATGGTCTGGACAAAGCTCTGGAGCTGAAGTAAGGAGGTGATGTGGGAGTCAGGGCTCAGGACGAGGTGGTGGACAGAGCAAAGCAAAGAGTTCAGAAAATGATGATAAAAGGAGGGAAAAATAACAAGAGAAGGCAGAGCAGAGTGGGCCCTGAGAGAGCAACACACAGAGGGGAGCGCAGCTACCTGCTCTCTCAACATGGCGGCTGGTCTCTCTTGGTGTTTTTCCATCAGAAAATGCTATTTGTAAGTAAAGCATCACATCGAAGAATGGCCTAGAAGCACATTCCACAAGAAAGAATCATGAAACTATAGAATGGTCCTCAGTTTCTTCCAACAAATCCAGAATGTTCACACAGGGCTTCTCCACCCCTTTCTTTGCTCACTGCCTTTCATTCAAAAGAACTAAAGTTTAGAAAAGGAATCCCATTAAAAGTCAGCTTCAGTCTCCTGGAGGGTAAACCAGAGGAACATTTATAAAAATTAGACTTCTATCCAGAGATTTTTAAGGGATGGGAGAATGAATATATATTTGCACACATATAATACATTTGAAGCACTCTGCTGAGGGTAGACGATAGGTCCTGATATCTAACATTCACAATAATATTTTATAAACCTCTCGTTGTTAGCTAAGGAAATCAGGCTCAGAGACATTGTTGGTTACCTGAGCAAGATCACACCCAAATTTCGAAGACCAAGACAAGGATACTCTAAAGGGTTGCCAAACATCTTGCAGAGGAAATGAAACTTCAAGAAGAAGGCTTTCCTAAGAAATTATTCAAAGAGCATGGGTGCTCTTATCCTACATTTTAACTTACCAAGAAGTTGTAATCAGAAAAACCTAGGGTTTCTTTTTTTTTTTTTTTTTTTTTTTTTTGAGATTTTGCCATAGGGCAGGTATGCTCACCAGAGTGACAGAGAGGGACAGAAAATGAGAAATCACTACCCGGGGGGATGGTCACACCACAATCCCTTCTCCTCCATTCTCCTCTCGGAATTTTGGGTATGCATGCACATGTGCCCAGTGTGTTTCAAGCCACCAGGTCCAGGATTCAAACCGCTGTCAGCCACATGGGAGTCCAGCGCCTTAACTACTATGTCACCTGCTGGCCCCTTGAAGTTTCTTATGTTTTTACTCAACAATAGAATGAAACCTCAATAAGTTGTCATGAGGCAAAGGACCATTTTCATTTAAAACTTACTAATAATGGAAGCTGTGTCCTGGTGCTAACGCTAGGAGGAAGGCCAGCTAAATCAAAAGAGATGTCTCCTAATTAAGAGCAAACCTAACTCTTTGACAAACATAATTAGTTCAAGTTATATTCCATGGAAAGAAAGATCATCTGAGATTGTGTGATGGCAAACATCTGGATTCGGGGAATGGATGACTGAATTGAACTGCCCTGTTTGGACAGCTGCATTATATCATGTTTAGGGGCAGTGTCTTCTCGCCGCCCTTGCCCCTGCTTCCACTGAACAGAACTAAGTTACTTCTCCAAACCAGCCCCAGTGCGTGTTTCTAATCTCCGCTGGTGCACAGAGAGTTGGGGCTAGAGGCCGTCACTTCATCAAGCCATTGACCTGCAGCCCCAGGCTACTGGGGTTAAACAGGAAACTGAAAGACGTCCAATCCGAATTTCAGCATTTGTGAGACTTTGGCAATAAATCTGTGTCTTGGCTTCTGAAGGGCAGAGCTGTGTCATCTTGCAGCTGTTCTATTCCTCTTTGCTCTCTGCCTAGAAAAGGAAACAAGGTCATCAAATATGAAGATTTTATTTTTTTATTTTCAACAATTCAAGGTTCCTGTTTACAGTGACCTTTCAGAGCATCCTTATTTCCCCTTAGGCTTTACTCGATTGGTGACTATTTGTTCAGCTTCCTGCAGGGTCAGGAAGTAAGAAGGAGATAAAAGGTGTGATCCCTGTTTATACACAAGAATTGTCGTTGTCGCATCATTCATTATAAATGAGAACACGGGAAAGATAACGTATCTAGCAATTGGGGCTTGTTAAATAGATCATGTAACATCCATAGCTACATAGTTTGGAGCTATTAAAAAAATGTGCTTTTAGAGAAACATTGAGGGGCCTAGAACAAGAAAGAAGCAGGAGGCTAGCTCTCTAAAAGAAATGAAAAGCTTGGGATGGGGGTCGGGTCATGAGACTTGCTCAGGTAGGACAGTGGGAAGTACTCTCGGCTTCACAGTAAGAAACTGGTGGAATGAAAGTAGGATTTCGGGGCCAGCAGGTGGCGTGGATGTTAAAGCTACTGGATCCCACATGGCCCACTGTACATTTCAAGACCTGGACCTGGTGGCTTAAAGATCACACAGGGTGCCTGTGTATGCATGCCCCAGATCCCAAGACCAGATGGAGGAGAAGGGATTGTGGTGTGTTCATTCCCCCGGGGGTGATTCTCATGACAATGGTGGTGGAGTATCAGTGGAAGAAAAAAGGAAGAAATGGCTTCTATGCTTGCTCAGAGAGAACCAGCGGTGTCCTGAGTAGCACAAACCCACCCTCCCTGACGCATTCAGCTTCTCACAATGGTCCTTTACAAACGGGCAAACTAGCTATGTAAGCGCCACCCTCAAAGCTTTGACATATTCAAGGACGACCTGTATCAGTGTTTGCTTTTAAATGTAATATTATGTTTAAAAGGAGATTTTAATTTACTTTCATAATTAATAATGCAGAATTTATTTTAAAGAAAACTAAATTATCATTATAAGTGAAACTGGATATATCATTTAGCATAAATTAGAATGCTAGTGAAATTAAAATTGTAACAAAACTTTGTTATTGTTTTAAGTTCTTTTTTTCTTTCATGAAAGTGAGAGACAGAGGGAAAGACAAGCACTTTCAACGGAGTCCCGCACCCACAGTCCCCGTACCCCCACCAGCCGTGGTCACTGTGGTGTCTGGTGTGTACAGGTCGACCAGAGAACCAAACCTGCGATCTTTCACATAGATCCAGGATCACTTAACCGTGTGTTTCTGCTGTGCCACTAAGCCAACCCTGACATT
The DNA here is from genome assembly GCF_000334495.1 of Tupaia belangeri chinensis. Taxonomy (NCBI): domain Eukaryota; kingdom Metazoa; phylum Chordata; class Mammalia; order Scandentia; family Tupaiidae; genus Tupaia; species Tupaia belangeri. The sequence goes on along the minus strand of NW_006203463.1, from coordinate 1,210,013 downwards.
TAATCCGTATGTGCTGAAAGCTCTGAGCCTGAGATCTACTCTTGCTTTGTTAAAAAGTGGAGATGGGGAGTGTCAGGGAAGTGTAAGAGCTATTACAGCGCTCGGCTAAGCTCCTCTTTCGTGAAAGCCGGAGGACTAGAGAACAGGAAGGGAACGGCTGGCTCAGCGCAGGGTAAAACTCCCTGTAATGGTGCGTCCGCGTGTCACCTAAAATCATTTTCCTTCTCTGTGTCTCTGTATCTCTCCATGAGCATATGTGCCTTATGGCAACCCCCCCCCAAATGTGCATATATTAGCATAAATAATCAGCTAAGTACATACGTTAAGGAACTGAGAGAGGAAAAGAGCTTCAATAACACAAGCTCTGTAAAATGTCCACATGAACAAATGAGTGGGGACAGGCAGACTCACATAAAGCCACCTGGGAGCAATGGCATGACTGAGGCGTCACCGTCTGTGGAGCTTTAAACACGCCCTGTTTCTTTCCTATCTAGGGAAAAACAGCAACAAATACCCGCAAAAAAGCCAGACCTTGACAAAGGCCTTCCCGTTTATGTGGCTGATTTCTTACTCTTTCCTCTGGGAATATGCTTCCCTCTGGGAAGCTGATGGATGGGGTGGACAGGCTTCGTTGTGTCCTCATGACCCTCTGCAGATGCTGACATAAATATTCTCAGTTTTATTTTCACAATTGCACTGTTAGGCAATGCCACCCTCATTCTTAGAGGCATCGGAGATACACAGAAGGAAGAAAGCTGCTAGAGTGGCCAGGGTGACAGCCACGTCCTAGTGGGTGGCCTTTGCCACTATCTTTGCCCTAGTGCTCCCAGGTACAGCGACATGACCTTCGGTGATTTAAGAGGTGATTGGATCACGAGAGTTCCGTCCTATAAATGTACTGTCCTATAAACATAATAGGGCCAGCAGGTGGTGTGGTTAAGACAGCTGGATCCCACATGGCCAACTCCTTGGTTTGAGTCCCAGATCTGAGAGCTTGAGAAACACACCAGGCACGTGTCCATGTGTGCCCAAAATCCCACGAGGAGAATAGAAGAGAAGGGACTGTGTCCTGGCCACCCCTTTGGGGGATAATTTCTCATTTTCCCATTTTCTCTCTCTGGCAAGCATACATGCCCTATGCAAAAATCAAAAAAAAAAAAAAAAAAAAACCAAAAAAATAAAAAATAAAAAAGAATTTCCCTCTTTGTGTTTATAAAGACTCTTGCTCTTTGAGGCTGTGCTGTATCCAGTTATTAAGCTGCCATGGAATCTGGTCAGCTCACAGAGGGCAAAAAACAAATGCCCACTACCAATCCAAATAACGTCTACTGCGTCATCTGATTCTTAAGACTAGGGCTTCTACAGTCGGTATATATTTTTCTTCAAAAGGGGTTATTAGTCAGGAACTGGGAAATGTCTTTCGGTTGATAAACAGATATTAGCTTCCTTGAATAACATTTATCAAGTGCCCACACAAGCATGGAAAACTGCAGTATTTTTTCGGTTTCCCTGCACATTAATTAGTGGCTTAAATGTTAATAACAAGTATCTTCGGAGCTCCTCAAAAGAAGATGCCAAATAATTGTCGTTAGCTGATTTGAGGGGAAGTCCTGTGGCTATAACCAGCGCGGAGGTGCTGAGCTGCTTCCTGTGTACTGGGTAACTCTCACTCTCCCGCGGACGCTGCTTAAAATACTCGCCACGCGAATGCAGTGTCACAGAGTCATGGCCTTCCGTTCGTCCACGCGCCCCTGCCAGGAGACTTTCCTTCTTGCCTCTGTGGGTACCACACAGCTGGAGGGCTGAGTCGGTGACATTACAGTGGATCAGCGAGTCAGGAACTGGCCACGTGCCCACGTCTGCTTTCAGGGTTCAGATTTCCCCCATTTTGGTAAAAGAGTAAATGATCATGATGATTATTGGGGTGGAGTGTTAGTGGAGATCAAGAGGACAGTTTTTCATATTTTTTCAATTTTGTTTTACTTTTGTGTTCATTAGAGAATGTATACACGCAAGGGAGAGAGACGCACAGGGCCTGGGGACGCAGGCCACAGTTGCCTTCCTGGGTACGCACATACGCACCCAAGGTATTTCAGGCTGGCTGAGTCGGGGACTTGAACTGTGGTTGGCACGTGACTTTCAGCTCTGTAGTCCAGTGCACAAGTGGCTATGCCATAGACGCGAGAGTCTGCCTGGGAAGCTGGACTTCTATATCCACTAAACTGCTGGGTGTTATGACGTACGTTGCTGTTTACCTCTGTGAGATGAGAAAGGTGGTTAGGGTGTCTCCTGTCTGCTTTGTGCTGCTAAAACAGAATACCAGAGACTGGATCATTTATAAAGAACAGAGATTTATTTCTTCCAGTTCTGGAAGCTGGGAAGTCCAAGATCAAATTACCACATCTGGTGAAGGTCCTCAGGCTGTTATCCCATGGTAGAAGGTAAAGGGCAAAAGACAGAGTCAGGGGACCAGCAGTTAGTGTAAAGGCTATGTAGTTGGACTCCCATGTAGTCAACCGCAGTTCGAGTCCCAGACCCGATGGCTTAAACTCATGCCAGGCGTGTGTGCGTGCGTGTCCAAGATCCTGAGAGGAGAATGGAGGAGAAGGGATTGCAGTGTGGCCATCCCCCCTGGGGGATGATTTCTCTCTTTCTGTCTCTCTGTCTCTCTCTGTCTCTCTGTCTCTCTCTGTCTCTCTGGCAAGCACACGCACCCTATAGCAAAAACCTCTCCAAAAAAGAAAAAAAAAGACAGAGGGGCCCAGCTTGTTTTGATGACAAGCCCACTTAGTGATAACCCATCCTCCATCCTCTCCTGCGATAATGAAGCCAGTACATTTATAGGACGGAACTCTTGTGATCCAATCACCTCTTAAAGCTCCGCCTGCTAATACTGTTGCACGGGGATTGACACACAAACATTACAGGACACTTTCAAACTGTAGCGGGTCCCCCCGTTCCCACTTAAAAAACAGACAATGTAAACAATCCATTATTTTGTTCTCTGGAGCTTGAAGGTCGATGCAGAAAACTCTACAAAGTGCAGTGTGTCTCAGTGTGACTCACAACAATGAGGAAGAGGCTTTGTGGTTTACCAGATGTCCACGAGCCCCTCACTATGTATTGTCACTGTCTGCTCCACTCTAAGGCTCATGGAAGTAGGAAAAAGCAAGTTACAGGTTGCCACCGGACTCTGGTCCCTCTAACCCCACCTAGACTCAGCCTTAGTTAGTCACCCTAGCTCTAGTTCATGAGTGACCCTGTCACTCAGTTTACAAATGAACCTTGGGCATGCAAGTTCTTTGGTAAGTTGTAGCTGCCTGCTGCCTGTGGTGAACTTAGAGACCTGAGGGATCTGCTTTATGAAGGGATTAAGGCTCTCTTTTGGGAATGAGTGAGTTCTTGCTTTTTGGGGACTGGATTAGCTACCCAAGAGCAGGTTGTCAAAAGGGGACATCACCTTTCCTGCTTTGTCTCCACACACACCTGCTTGTAGAGCAAGTGGCCCTCACCAGGAGTGTCCGCCCCAACGTGGACTTCTCAGCCTCCATGGCTGCAAACTGAAATAACCTCTTTTCTTTATAATTATCCAGTCTCAGATAGTCTTTTATAGAAACATAAAGTGGGCTAAGACAACTGGTATCTGGGAACTTGGCTCGTGAAGTGTCCCAAGTTGACAACGAGCTGATTTGAGAGAACAATTAGGAGTGTAAGAATGCAAAAAAAAGAGTGTTGGGAGGAAGAAGGGGTATTTTTAATTGAATCAAGGATCTTACACCAGTTATCACTGTGTCTAAACTAGCTGCCTATTTCCCTGTAGGAGTCTGAAATTTGGGTACACGCTAGGCGGGGGGTGTACCAGCTCCCCGTGGGCTACCCAAGGCGGAACCACTACACATATTGCTGCATGTTTATTGCGGGAACAGCGAGCTCCCACGGGAGGCAGAGAGCATACAAGAGCCTCTGTGTGTACTCAGTCTGCCTGTGTCTTTGCCCCCTGTGATCCAGCTGTGCATCCCTGCTGCTTCCATAATAAATCTTAGCCATGAGCATGACTATATGCTCAGACTTGAGTTCCCCTAGCACACTCTGAAGGTGTGGGTGGTCTTGGGGCTCTCTGAACAGTTCAGGACCTGAGTCGCAAATTCACAATGGCCAGAGTCTAGGCTCTGCTAACTTTTGGTTCATCACGTCAAATGCATCTGGTCTTTCTGGTCCTGGATGTCTTTTCCTGTTTCTTTTTCTTTCTTTCTCTTTCTTTTTCTTTCTTTCTCTTTCTCTTTCTTTCTTTCTTTCTTTCTTTCTTTCTTTCTCTCTTTTTTCCTTTCTTTCTTTCTTTCTTTCTTTCTTTCTTCTTTTTTTAATTTACCATAAGGCATGTGTGCTGACCTGAAAGAAACTAAGAAAGCCCCCACCCCACCAGAGGGTGATGGCCACCCCCCCAGTCCCTTCTGTTTCATTCTCCTTTCTGGATTTTTGAGCACGCACAGGCACCCAGAGTGTTTTTCAAGCCACCAGACCCAGGACTGGGATCGTATAGTCAGTCTTGGGGGATGCAGCCACCTTCACCACCACGTCACCATCACTGTTGTACATTCTAACTAGCAGGAAGGAGGAAAGAAACAAAAGACACCCTCTCCCCCATCGCTATTTAACTAAAACTCCCAACTGCTATACAGATCAAGCCCATCCCGTTGGCTGGATTTTGTTCAGATGGCCACACTCAGTTGCAAGGGAGACTGGGAAATGTCTTTATTCTGGGCAATCCTGGGTCCAGCCAACGTCTCGGAGTTCTCTCCTACGAAGGAGAACCTGGGTATCAAAGAACGACCAGTCTCTGCCACAGAAGGCAGTCAAGTAGTGGGGAATTGTCTTTTAGTTTGAACCAAATTAGGGATCTTTATACCCCCAGGGAAAAATTACACAGGTCAAAGGAGTATACCAATTTTAGGCTGGATCTTCCATAGTGAAAAAGAGCAGACGTCTTGTCTATAAAAAGATTCATTCGGGGACCAGTGAGCAGCTGCTAAATCATTTACAAGCTGTTCCATGATTTACATACGGATGGAACGGAGCCGTTCCTGGACATTGAACCCCTACCACTTTCTTCCACTCTCTCTCACCTCATTTTCTAAGTATTTCTAAAAATAAAGTATTTTGACTGGAAATCTTTAGACCACATGGAAAAATCAAGCTTTATAATACTTGGTCTCTATACATCTCATAACACACTACATTGTCCCGAGGCAAAGCATTGCAACTCTTGATCTCGGAGAATTTCTAACCGAGCGCATGATAATATTGAATATCGGGATATATGTTGTGCGAATGTATTAACCAAGCAGCCACAGATACCTGGATCACTAACCTGGGGACTCACGGACAGCTTTCATGTCTGCGGACATCCCTACAAAGGGGAGCAAAATTGGGCACGAACGTGCATTTTATGTAGATTTCACCAGCTGGTCAAATCATCAGCTGATGATTACACATGTGTGTGTTCATGGCTTTATTTCTAATTGTCTAAAGATGAGACAGGGGGATCAGCAGTTAGCGTAATGGCTATGTTGCTGGACTTCCATGTAGTTGACTGTGGTTCGAGTCCTGGACCCGGTGGCTTAAACTCACGCAGGGTGCATGTGTGTGCGTGCCCAAGATCCAGAGAGGAGAATGGAGGAGAAGGGATTGTGGTGTGGCCAACCCCCCTGGGAATGATTTCTCACTTTCTGTCTCTCTGTCTCTCTCTTTCCGGTGAGCACATGTGCCCTATAGCAAAAACCTCTCCAAAAACGAAAGAAAGAAAGAAAGAAAGAAAGAAAGAAAGAAAGAAAGAAAGAAAGAAAGAGAGAGAGAGAGAGAGAGAGAGAAAGAGAGAGAGAAAAAGAAAGAAAGAAAGAAAGAAAGAAAGAGTAAATGGTAATTAAAAAGAAAAGTAAATGGTAAAGATGAGACAGGGATCAGCAGGTGGCATAATGGTTATGGGACTCACACATGGTCAACCACGGTTCAAGTCCTGGACCTGATGACTAGAAACTCACTCTGGGTACCTGTGTGTGTGTGCCCAAGATCCCAAGGAGAATGGAGGAGAAGAGACTGGTGTGGCCACCCTCTGGGGGCGGTGATCTCTTGCTTTCTGTCTCTCTGACTCTCTCTGTCGAGTGCACACGCCCTGTAGCAAAAATCTAAAAAAATAAATAAAAACGAGACATATGCTATGACCCATCCCTGCGGACTTTCCAGTGTCCTGAAGTTTGGCGGTGAGGAGAAACTCACCAGCCAGCCAGGGCCAGAGGTGTGGTCTGGCCAAGAAGAGAAAGCAGCAAGCCCTGGAGGGCTAGAGCTCTAGCTGGGCCTTCATTCCCACCCACACCTTTCCTCAGAACAGGCCATTCCTGAGTGACAGGGCTGGCTTCCATTTAGAACAGCTCGCGGCCTCGTGAGTCAGCAATCAGTGCCGATCTGGAACTTCCACTTTCCACATAAACACAGTGCTTCTTTGCATAGGCCTCCTGCGTGGTCTCGTACCCTAAGCATGACGTCAGCATCCTGGTGAGGGCTACAAGGGATGATGGGCAATTAGAGCAAAATTTAGGAGTGCCAGCATCCTAGCATCCCACAGCCACGTGGCTTCTCCAGCAGCCAAGGTCGATGAGGTGTGGTAACAAATGGTAGCTCCTGTGTGTTTAGGGAATTAAGAGTGACGGGATGGCTCACTTTGTTTCGTATAGCTCCTTAGCTAGATCAGAAGTTTGCAGGGCACAAGTCGTGGTGGTCTTGGCCATCCGCTCAGCCAAAAGCAAGCCGATATTCTCTCCTGAGATTGGCTGTTTGGACGCAAGAGTGATTGCTGACCCCTACCTTGCAGTGGGTGGCAAGTGGGTGTACTGACACCTGGAGGCTGCATCCGACTTCTCTTCAGTTGACATATAATAGTTGTAAGGTACAGAGTGGTTTTTCAATACACGCATCCAGTGTGTAATGATCGGAGCAAGGCAAGAAGCCTATCTAGTATCTCAAAGATTGATTACTTTGTGTTGTGAGTACTCAAAACCCTCTTTTCTAGGTATTTTGAAATACACAACATCGTTAAATGCAAATTGAAGCCATAATGAGATATGGCCTCACCTTAGTTAGAATGACTATTATCAAAAGAAAAAAAAAAAAACACAAAGAATAACAGGTGCTGATGATGCTGTGGAGAAAGAGGAACTCTCACGCACTGTTACTGCAGATGTAAACTACTACAGATGTTACAGAAAACCATCTTTTAATCAAAAAACTAGAAATATGATCATCATCAAAAAACGATGACCTTATGATCCAGCAATCCCACTACTGGGAACATACCCGAAAGAAAGGAAATCTGTGTGTCTTGCGTACATCAAGTCCACGCACTGCATATGTGTATTGAAAAGCCACTCTGTACTTTATAAATATGTACAAATATGATATGTCAAGGAAGAAGAAGCCTGATGCAGCCTCCAGGAGTCAGTAACACCCACATGCCTCACCTTACGAGGAGTCGGCAATCACTCTTGCATCCAAAGGGCCAATCTCAGGAGAAAATACCTGCTCACTTTTGGCTGGGTGGATAGCCAAGATCACCATGACTCGTGCCCTGCGAACTTCTGGCCCAACTAAGGAACTATACAAAACTCACCCCTTTGCCCCCTTCCTATCACAGCACTGTTCACAATGGCCGAGATTCAGAACCAACCGCGTGCCCGTCCGCCGGTGAACGGATGAAGAGAATGCGGCCGATGTTCGAGCAGCAGGCACCCCCAGGATCGCACTGTGTGGGATGAAGCCTCATCGCATCGCACCGGGAGGCCCCTGGCATTTGTCAAGGGGTCTGGGTAGCAACTCCACACAATTTGCACTTCTATACATCCAGAATGGAATAGCTCTGACTCTCGAGGAAAAATTGATTTGTCGGTCATGAATCATGGAAATTATATTAGTTAGGGAATCATTTAGAAGACCAAAAGCTACAGTGGCTTCAATTAAAGACAAGTTTCTCTCTCACTAACTGCCCAGAGTGAAGTGGGTGGTCTCAGCTCTGCTCTGCACAAAGGACCTCGGTTTTTTCTCATTGTTGACGCATCATATCAGAGCAGACCACCAGGAGCAAGACCGTATTTCAGACTGTAGGACAGGGCAGTGAACAGGTGCTCTCCCTGTAAGGATGTGACGCCAGGCAGCTCGCAATGACACTGTGCACCTTCTGTGGGGAGAACTACATCACACGGCCACGCCTAACTACAGAGCCAGCTTAGAGAGGACAGCCATAGCCCTGGGCTCTGCAGAAACTGTCTGCAGTTGGAGGGGGTGAGTTTTATTATTAGAAAGACAAGGAGAGTGGATTAGGGAGAACAATGACCAGTCAGTGTGGCACAGTAGAAAGCATGGGCTTTTGAACGAAACAGACAACTTCCAACCCTGTATCTTTCAGTATGTGTGTGACCCTGAACGTGTGACTCTGTATTGAGAACTTCCGTTCACTAAACTACAAAATAAGAATAATAGTACCCTCAAACTCTTTGACCTATGATGATTAAATAATTGTATATTCACAGTGGCTACACTATAGAAAAATGTGTGTGTGTGTGTGTGTGTGTGTGTGAGAGAGAGAGAGAGAGACTTTAGATTAAGCAAGGGAGAAGATACAAAAAAGGTAAATAACTGAGATGACCTTAACCTTGAAAACTGCAATGAGAAATGAGATGACTTTCTCTTATAAAAGTCCATTTATTCTGTGTCCTTACAAGAGGGCACTCACATTTATGAGGAGGAAAAGACAAAAATCTTTTTTTTTTGATAAGTCATTGGATGCACAGTAAAGATGTTAATAATAAATTGAAATGTAAGTCAATGGTACACTTAAAATGATGTGGAAAACTTCACCAGGAATATTAAGAGCTGGAAGTGAATATTTCTTCCTTCTCTTGGATATACTTCACCTTTTAAAAAAATCATCTATTTTGAGCCTGTGGGTGGTGTACTAGTTAAGGTGTTGGACTCCCACATGGCTGACCATGGTTTGAACCTTGACCTAGCAGCTTGAAACTCAATGCTGGGTGCATGTGTGTGAGTGTCCAAAATTCCAGGAGAAGAATGCAGGAGAAGGGATTGTGGTGTGGCCATCCTCCCTGGAGGGATAATTTCTCACTTTTCCTCTCTCTGTCTCTCTCTGTCTCTCCGGAGAGTGTATGTGCCCTATAGCAAAAAATCCCTCTCTTAAAAAAAAAAGTTCAGTTTATTTTGAGAGAGAGCAAAAGAGGCATCCTTGAAAGGGTTTCATCACACCGCAGTCTCCCAGATTTCCAACCAGCCTGGTTCATGGGCATGCATATGCACCCAGAGTGTTTCGGGTAGACCCAGGATCCAAACCTTGGTCCTTCATGTGGCTTCAGCATTACAAAGCAATCCCCTACCACCTGCACTGCTGCAGCTGGGCCATACTTTATCTTTGATTTTCAGAATCCTGCTCCTTCAAGGCCCAGTTCATACGCCAACTCCTCTTCCTCCAACCTTTCCCTATCACCTCACAGGCAGAATGAATTCTTCCACACACTGTTCCCCACTCTGTGGCTTCTGTCACTGCCAAGCCCTTCTGCCTTACGTGGCTGCCGGTGGCTTATATAGCTGGAACATCACCAGCATCTTGATGGCCAAGACCATATTTTATACCCTTTCATCATGTCTCCCTCCCCCTCTAGCCACTAGTACAAAACTTGACTTGTGACACATGCAAAATAATCAACAGCTGCTGAAGAAGTAAGTGTATTCCCACTTAGCCTCTGCAGCTCAATGTTCCAGTGACTGTATATCCTGAATAAAACATGAACACTCATTATCAGATAAAGGAACACGCTGGGGATAAAGAACAGAATGTCTTAAATCTTAATCGAAGGGAAATCAGAAATACTTGGTTATATTCAAAAACCATGTGTCTCCCTGTGGCTGACTCAGCCCTAAGGTTTTGCTCATCAGAAATAAGTGATTTAACCTTTACAATTTCTCCTTCTTCCTTAGGCTGATGGGGAAGATAGCCCTTGACCTGTCACGCACACAGGGAACAAATGAAACGGTAAAGTGGCTGAAATTTCTTCAAGAGATTCTAACTCACTGTGAGACCTGGGGTCATAGTTGTAGACGTCATTTCTCACTTTATGGAACACAAAAGTTAAGCTCGCAATGTTGATCTTCTGTCCCCAAAGCTAGATTGTCCTTGGTGACCTGGGCTAGGCTTCTTCTCATTTTGGAGCATGACTTCTTATTTCTCATTGCTAGGAAGTTTCAAGACATGGCACATACTGAACGAACAAGCCTGAGGCGATCTAGTGAGTCAAAGCATTAGGTGATCTCACTGGACCGCTTGGGTCACCCCTTAGAAATCAGACTGCTGTTTCCTTTTCCTACTAGGGATGGACTTTCCTCTCTCACCTCCTGCCCCAGAATATGTAATAATCTACCATCTTGAAAGGAAATTCCACAGAAATCGAGTTTAACTGAAATGATGGATGAAGGCCACCCTCACTGTTGTTAGGTCTCTTCGAAACCGGAGCAGATTGTAAATCTGAACCTTAGCAGGGATAGCATCGATTTAAGATATGGTTTGGTTTCCTATGGCTACACTCTACTAACATTACAAAGAGCGTCTGATGAAGGGCTGGTTAGATGGTTTTTAGAATTATGCAAACAGGAGGAAGGAGAGAAAAAAACTCCTTCAGGAAACAAACAAAGGCCTGGAACATCAAAGTCTCTTGTCCCCAAGGTAAGCTTTCTTTATTCATACAGTTTTATTTTTAAAAATCCAAGAGTCCAGAGGAAGCACAGTTGATAACTGATACCGCAGCAAAAGAGACCCCCTCTTGTGTCCAAGCAACAGAGGATACAAAGGAGTAATTCAGCCTAAGAGTGTTGCTGGTGCAGGGAGGAGGGGCGGGGATTCTCCAAAGCTATGGAAGCCTGGATGTGATGCATTTTAATTCTTTTCCCTTTTCTTAATGCAGACTTCTCAAATTCAGCACTAATGACTTTTCTTTTCTTTTCTTTTTTGTGTTTGCTACAGGGTGTGTGCACTTGCCAGAGAGAGCCAGAGACAACTAGAGAGAGGGCAAGCGAGAAATCACCCACCCCCAGGAGGATGGCCACACCATAATCCCTTCTCCTCCAATCTCCCCTTGGGATTTTAGGCACATACGCACATGCTCCTGTGATTTTCAAGCTTGTGGGGTCCAGGTCTTGGACTGAGGTCAACTATGTGGGAATCCAGTACCTTAACCACCATGCCACCTGTTGGCCTCTAGCACTATTGACATTTTGATCAAGGCAGTTCTTTGTTGTGGGAGCTGCCCAGTGCATTATAGGAATGTTACTGCCTCCCTGGCTCCTACCTGCTGCCTGCCAATAGAATTCTCCAAAATGAGACAACAAAAAGTACCTCTAGATCTGCCAAATAACCCCAAAAGCAGTTTCCCCTGTTGAGAACCACTGAGTTATAAAGAATGCAGATTAGGTCAGATGGCAGTGTTAGCACAACTGGACCCACATGGGAAGGCCCCAGGTTCAGGTCCCCAGGTCTCCATCTACAGGCCAGGTGTGCATGTGTGCCTATCATCCAGGCTGAGAGAGGCTAAGGCTGGGTTGTGGCATGGGGACCCTACTGGGGGTGCTTCTCTCCCTCTTTCATGAAATAAATAAATAAACTTTATTTTAAGGTTTTTGCCAAAGGGAATGTGAGCTTGCCCTGGAGCTATGTGAGAGACGGTGAGGAGGCTACACCACAGTCCCTTCCAGGGACTTGAACCGCTGTCAGCCATGTAGGAGTCCAGCACTTTAAGCACCACGCCACCTGCTGGCTCCAATAAGTAAACTTTTTTAAAAAAGAGAAAAGAATGTATGTTTTGCAGCTTGGGGTAGCATTTTATAATTGTCAGCTTAATATGAAGGTTGATAAAGTTATTCAAGTCTGTCAATCTTTGTTGATTTATTCCCTTCAAGCTTTTCCATAACTTGCTGAGAGAGGGGTGGTAAAGTCTCTTGACCACATGGGATGGCTTTACTTCCCCTCCTAACTCTGCCTAGATGATTCACGAATTTTTTAGCCTTCTAGAAACAACTTTGCTGAGGTGTAAATTACTGTTCAGAATGCTCAGTAGCCTCCCTGGACACGGCTCACCAGACACCAGTACCGTCCCCCCAGTCGTGAGATCCCAAACTGTGCAGACATTGCCGACATCTCTCTAGGGATCAAACACTCCTCTTCGCTCCCTGAAGAGCCATTGTTCTAGAGCCTGTGACCGGTGGGAGGCACGAGGGTCTGTTCTCAGCACCCCACACTCACACTCAGATGACAGAGAAATTCGAAATGTGGCTGGGAGAATGTAAGCTGCCCTGCTGTTTCACTCAGACACGGACTAGGCAAAGGCGCAGAGGGTTTAGACCTGGAGGGGGCAAGACTTGCAGCTAGGGAATGGGATTCTGGCGCAGGCGCGCTGCGGGGACGGGGAGGAGAGGCCCAGTAGGTGGCGCTGCAGGGAAGGGTGCTCGGTGGCAAGGATCTGGTCAGTGCCCCAGGACGAGGCAAGCGCGAAGATTCCAGAAGCTGAGACGACCAACTCCGGTGGCAGAACTGCACCAGAGCCAATGAAACCGATTTCCGGCCCGGGCGGTGTCGCCAGAGCAGTGCCTCCTGCCTCCATTTTCTCTGGCGGAGCTTCCTAACTGCATCTTTACTACCCACTGCGTGTCTCAGGTGGTGCTTCTCCTTGGGACCCTTTGGGCTGCAAAGTTATAGAAAACCCAGCTTAAAATGACTTAAACAAAAAGTACATTTATTATTATGTCAGCACAGTCTTCAGTAAGGTGACTTCGAGCTTGGATAATTCAGCAACTAAACAACGTCACTGGGCATCCAGGTTTCTTCCTTCTGTTCTGCCATTCTCAGTAGGTTGGTTTGTCCTTGACTAAGTCCCTTCGTGGCTCCAGAATGACTGTCACAGTTGTTGACATCGCACAAAGAGACAATATCTGCCAATAGCAGAAGGAATCTCTTCCTGTATGTCTTTGGCCAGAGAGAGAAAGAGAGCAGAGAGATCCTTTTAACTGGCCTCTCTGGGCCTGAAAATGGACCTGAATTCTGCAGAACTCCAACAAAACTAGGCTCCAAAAGCAAGGAAGAAAGGCAGAACCGCTATCAGGTAGGTCTTCAAGAGTATGATTAAATTTAATTAAAACTTTGCTGCAATTCTGTGAGCGTGGTACTATTAATATTATTAACTTTGGTATGGTAAGGACTGGGGCTAAGTTAACTGCTTCATCCAAAATCATTCAGCAGGTAAGAGGTGGGATAAGGATTCAAATAGGAGGCGTGACAGCACATCTCAAGTTCCTTTTTTAAATTTAATTGCCGCAGGACACATGCCCTAGGCAGAGAGAGAGAAAGCAACCCCCACTGGAGTGTAGGCATGTCAAAATCTCTTCTCCTCTGTGTTTCCATCCTGTTAGGACTTACTGGGGCCGGGATTCAAACTGCAGTTGGCCATGTGGGATCCAGCTCCCTTAACCACTGGGCCATGGGGCTGCCCCAGAATCCAAGTTTCTGAAGAGTCATTTCATGCTGTATGGACTTGCCCCTCCCACCACCACCTTACTGTGCTGAACCGGGCTATTGCTAGCACCCTGTTCCATTCACTTCCAGAAACATGTCCACTCTCAGGCCTCTAGCTGAAGGCATTTTTGCAAGTTTGTCTTAACATAAACACTAAAGCTAGTAGGAATTTCTTCTTTCTTACTCTTTTTTCTCTTCCCTCTCTCCTTGCATCTCTTCTGACTTACTCTCTTTTGCATTCTTTTTTTAAAAATACCTAAGTCCAAAAAAACAACAATGACAAAAAAAGATACTTTATGAGAATTTCACTTTTTCTTTTCTTAAACTTCCACCCAGAATCTGTGGAAATATTTCCTGGACTTCCCAAGAAACTGACACCATTTGTCCAAGACACCAATAATTTGTTCATGGTGTGTTAAAAGGAATTAGTGCTAAAACAAAACTCAACAACAGTGGTGTAAGTGCTATAAGTGCTGTAGCTTCTGCATCTATTTAAAAAAAGTGGATGAATTCAACAAAGCCAATTCAGCAAAAGCCAATTCGCTGTTTCTTTGCATCTGAAGTACTCCTAAATAAATGATCCCATTTCTTAATATAAGAGCAACTTTGCACAAATCACTTAAGTTCTGAGCCCTGTCTTTCCCCACTAACTCTAGGGACAATGACACTTGACCCTGTGGGCAATGGTCATGTTCAATGATAAAAGAGGTGACACATTCTGGGTCCCCTTCCTATCTCTCCACAAATTTGGATGCTTCTCCTTTGGCCCTTGACTACCTCGATAGTGGTTGGAAGAAAGGTCTCCCTTTCTCACAGTTACCTCTGAGGGGAAGAGTTCCCTCTCTGTTCTCTCAGGGCCAGGTGGTATGACAAGCCTCCAGCCTTCCTGAACCAGGTCTTCCAGCTACAGGTCTCATCATGGCAGAACAGAGGGAGGAGTCAAGAGGCTACTTCAGCAAACACCAGGAGGCAGGAACCACTGCCCAGAAGAGCTCCGTGTATAGACCAGACATCTGTACGGCCCTTCTGCCTTCCCCGGACACAGGGAGAGAAAACTAAGACCTTATTTTTATAAATCAAGCACCAATCAAAACAAAATATCTGGGGCCAGAAGGTGGTGTAGTGGTTAAGGCACTGGACTCTCATGTGGTCAACTGTGGTTTGAGTCCCAGACCCAGTGGCTTGGAACTCATGCTGAGTGTATGTGCATGTGTGCCCAAAATCCCGAGAGGAGAATGGAGGAAGAGGGATGGCGGCATGGTAATCCCTCCTGGGGATATTTCCTCGCTTTTTGTCTCTCTGGCGAGCACGTGTGCCCTATAGTAAAAATCTCTCAAAACAAAGGAAAGAAAGAATTCCATGAGACCATCTTCAACCATACACAGAGGTGGTCAAGACTTCTGCTACATGGAGTTCTGGGAATAAAAATTGAGCTTTCTATGAAATTCATTAAATGTTAAACCCACTGAGAAAATTCTAAGTAATACTTAAGTCAAACACGGTATCAATCAAAACCAACATCAAGGGAACCAGCAGTTAGCGTAATGGCTATGTCGTTGGACTCCCACGTAGTCGACCGCGGTTCGCGTCCTGGACCCAGTGGCTTAGAACTCACGCTGGGCACGTGTGAGTGCGTGCGTGTCCAAGATCCCGAGAGGAGGAGAAGGGATTGCGGCGTGACCATCCCCCCGGGGGGTGATTTCTCACTTTCTGTCTCTATGTCTCTCTCTGTCTGTCTGGCAAGCGCACGCGTCCTATAGTGAAAAACCTCTCAAAGCTTATTAAATATTTTCTCCTAAAAGCAGACTCGTTCTAATGTGTTTAGAATGCCAAGAGGCCAGATCAACTGGCTCCTTGTCACACCCCCACTTTATCTGTTATATTTTGGAATGAGAAAGCTAAGAGCTCTGCCTCTCTGGCTAGTAATTTTTAGAAATTACTAGAAATTGTCTGCAGCATGCTCCCCCTTACTGGTGAGTTAGGTAATTGACTGGTAGGAGACTTGAAATGCTGAGATAGAAGCTAGGTCAGAAACCTCTTATATTTCTCCTGCATTTGTCAGGATTTAGTCGCATTTAATAGGAAGAAAGAGGAGGGAGGGAGAGAGAGAGAGAAAGAGAACTTCTACCACCGTATTAGGGATGGTCTTTGGAGAAGGTGTCCTTCATTGGGAATGAACAGCTTTAGAAGCCCAATGGAATATGGTCACACCACAATCTGTTTTCCTCCACTTCTCTGTTCTAATAGGATTTGAGGAATGCACACACACGCGCGCACACACACACACACACACACACACACACACACCTGGCATGGTTTTATGGTTTTCAAGTTGCTGCGGCTGAGATTCAAACTGTGTTTTACCATGTGGGATCTGGCTTTTAAGGCACAGTGTTTGCTGTGCTATGGGGGCCCCAAACAATGTGATTTTTGATTCTTTGGTATTAAAAGATACAACTCCAGCTAAGGTTACATATGCTGAAATCCTTTAGGTAAATACACTGACACCTGTGACTTCCTGTGACTTCCTTTGAAATGCATAAAAGAGAGAGAGAGATTGATGTGTGTCTAAGAAATGGACTAGCTGGGACCAGCAGTTAGCGTAATGGCTATGTCGCTGGACTCCCACATAGTTGACCGCAGTTCACGTCCTGGACCCGGTGGCTTAAAACTCATGCCGGGCGCGTGTGAGTGCATGCCCAAGATCCCAAGAGGAGAATGGAGGAAAAGGGATTGCGGCGTGGGGGGTGATTTCTCACTTTCACCCCTGGGGGGTGATTTCTCACTTTCTGTCTCCCTGTCTCTCTCTGTCCTTCTGGCAAGCGCACGCGCCCTATAGCAAACACCTCTCCAAAAAAAAGAAATGGACTAGCTGGAGGGAAGTGAGAAGAATCCAGCTGAGGAAGATGCTGAGTGCAGACTCCCAGTGGTAGCTCCATGGCAGAACACAGTAACATTCTTTCATGTCTCTGTAACCTTGAAAAATTTCATGACAAAATGTTCAATAAAATGAAAAAGATTTCTACAAAATTCCTGATTGTCAATAGTCCAGGCATTCCTTTGGCCAAAGCATTTCAACTGCTATTGACCTCAGGCTTCATTGTACAAATAGCAAGAAGCAAACCAAAGAGGTGAAAATTTGTGTCTAAGACAATAAAAAATATAACCTTTTGATTAGTCCTTTAATTCAGAGACATTAGAACACTTAAATAAAATGTATCCATTTATTTATTTATTTATTTAAATTTAACCAGAGGAGGACAAAGTAAGAGAGAGAGAGAGAGAGAAAGCAAGCCACCAGGTTTGGGACTCAAACCACAGTGGGCCATGTGGTAGTCCAGCATTCTTAACCACCATGCCACCTGCTGTCCCCGCTTACATAAAATTTAAATGTGTGATCATTTCACACTTTTGAATGAAACCCTCCATGTTATAGTACCATTTAATAACTTAAAAGCAAGAAATGGTGGGGTAGTGAGGGTTCTGATGAGTTCTCTTATGTAGGGTAATAGTTTCAACAGTATAAATTCAAAGAAATGATACTTTACATCACGTCATTAATTTTCCTTTCCAGTCTTTGGTCTGCTTTTAGTCTTCTACTATTTTAAAGCTTATCTGTAAACCAAGACTCATTGTCCTTTACAATTTTCTCTGTTCAGATTTAAACATATGTCCAAGAAATAAAAGATGAAGATTTTATCGACTATCCACTTAACCACTATTCTTTTTCATCTCATTAGCATCATCACCTCTCTCAACCTAAAACTCATAAAAATCTCAACTCAACCGAGACATGTAAGAGGAAAAAGTATTTTCAATTTCCTAAACTCTTTCAAAGTCAAACTTAGAAACAGAAAAATTCAAAAGATACCATGCCCTCCAAATGAATTTCCACTTTGTCAAATGTATAATTACTCAGTAATGCTTTTTCTTACAATGACCTTAATCTAATGCAACTGCCTACTCAAAAGTTTGATCAAAGGAAAAAAAAAAAAACTTTAAAAAATAAAAGAATAGATTTTCTTTGGCTCAAAATTACTGAGATAAAGTCAGTGTATTTTTAAAATGGCAAAGGCCACTTCCTCTTTTGTTTTTCGAAAGTGTCTTTTGCTCAGTAAAAGACATTAGATTCCGTTTTGACAGCTTTGTCTGCTAGAGAGAAAATTATGCCTATTTAAATATCTGATTCAGTTCATTTCTCCAAGAATAGTCAGCTACAGCATTATGCTGTCTGTGTCGTTCATGGCTCTGTTTCTGTGAGGCTTTGTAATAGTGAAGACTGAGACCGACTTCCATGCGATGGACGCAAACCCAGCATGAAGCACATATACAATCATGTGTGTACTATAGGACTGCCGTGCACATCCCGAGAGTGAGGTATTAGTCCAGGCAGGTCATGACACTAATAACATTCATACATCATGCCCCTACCTTTGATTGCACAAAAATGTAATGAAAATGACATAGCAGGCAAAGAGATTGTTATATAACACTTGTTCCATCTTCATAGCACGCAAGTTGTTCAATCAACTGTTCCTTATCAGTGATTTAGAATATCTATGAGGAGAGTCCGCCCTCCAGCCTAGTAGTTACTGGAACTGGAGCCCATACGACTGACCATGTGGTTCAAGCCCTAGCCCCAGAGACTTGAAAAACGCACCAAGCGCATGTGCTTGTGTGCCTAAACCCAGCAGGATGGAGAAATGAAGGAGAAGGGGTTGCAATGTGTCCATGGCCCACAGGGGTTTGCTTTCTCTCTGTCTCTTTCTGACAATGTCTCTTTCTCTCTGTTTCTTTCACACATGCCCTTTGGCAAAAATTTTAAAAAGGAGAAGAGAAAAAAGAAATTGCCAAACAACTATTTAGAATGGCCGTACCATTTTGCATTCCCAGCAGCAATGTACCGCAGTTCCAGTTGGTGGACCTTGGCCAATACCTCCAAGGCAGTTTATTCTTATTTTAGCCATTCAAGCATGCCATGGTGTACCACATGAATTCCTTTGCATTTATTTAATGACTAATAACGTTGAGCATCTTTTTGTGTGCTTATATCTTCTTTGTTGAAGCGAATGTTTTATCTTTTGCACATTTTTCTTTCTTTTTTTTTGAGAGGTTTTTGCTGTAGGGTGTGTGCACTCACTAGTCCCAGGGGGGATAGCCATGCTGCAATCCCTTCTCCTCCATTCTCCTCTCAGGATCTTGGGCACACATGCATATGTGCCCGACGTGAATTTAAGTCACTGGGTCCAGGACTCAAACTGCAGTAGACTACATGGGAGTCCAGTGACATAGCCATTATGCCAACTAAGGGTCCCTCTTTTGCACATTTTAAAAATCAAGTTATTTGTTCTCTTTTTAGTTTTGAGTGTTTTTCTTGCTTTTCACTTTATTTATTTATTTAAAGAGAGATTTTTGCTATAGGGTGTATGTGCTTGCCGGAGAAACAGAGAGACAGAAAGTGAGAAATTACTCCCCCAGGGCAGATGGCCGCACTGCAATCCCTTCTCCCTTCTCCTCTCAGTATTTGGGGCATGCATGCACACGCACATGGCAAGAGTTTTAAGCTGTCAGGTCTGGGACTCAAACTGTGTTCAACTACATGGAATCCAGCAACTTAACAATTATGCCATCTGCTAGGCCCAAGTTTTGAATTTTTTTTTTTCTGATACAAAACCTTAATCTTGTACTTGATTTGCAAGTAATTCCCTTGATCTTGTCTTTTTGTCCTCTAACAATGTTTACTGTAGAGCTAAACTTTTGAATTTTGATTAGGTTCAATTTATCTTTCTTTCATTTATATATCTTTTTTCTCTTTTTTTAAAGTTTATTTATACATTCAATCACTGTATCTCATTACAACTTGTAAAATGAATTTTCTTCACATGAATACACTGTATATTAGTCCAGTTAAAGATATTATCGGGACCAGCAGTTAGCATAGTGGCTATGTCGCTGGACTCCCATGTAGTCAACCGCGGTTCAAGTCCTGGACCCAGCGGCTTAAACTCACGCTGAGCACATGTGCGTGTGTGCCCAGCATCCCGAGAGGAGTATGGAGGAGAAGGGATTGCAGCGTGGCCATCCCCCCCAGGGGGGTGATTTCTCGCTTTCTATCTCTCTGTCTCTCTCTGTCTTTCTGGCAAGCGCACGCACCCTATAGTGAAAACCTCTCCAAAAAAAAAGAAAGATATTATCATACACATTATCATCAACAGATCATTTTTTTGTGTCATACACAAGAATTCTTTGACTGTAAACAGGGTCGAGAACAGGTCCTATGTTTTCTTCCAAAGGTTTCAGATCTTTGCGTTTTACCTGAGGCTAATGATCCATTTAGATAACTTTTGTGTAAAGCATGACATATCGGTCAAGATTCATTGTTTTGTGTATTGTCCAATTATTCCAGTATCAGCTACAGACAAAGAAAGCCTGTATTGCATTGTCTTTACACGTTCATCAAAAATCAGTTGACTAAATATTCTATTTCTGAGCTCTATTCTGTTCCATTGATGCCTATGTCTATCCTCTCATGGATACCATGCTGTAGATTACTGTAGCTTTATAGTAAGTCCTAAAATTAGGTAATCTGCATGCTCTTTTTTCTTCTTTTTTATAGTTATTTTAGCTATCCTAATTACTTGGTAGTCCATATAAATGTTTTTGTAGGTATAACAAAACCAGGAGTTTATTGAAAGAGAAAGAAGGAAATACAGAGCTCCCAAGAAGAAGGGAGGGGTCTCAGAAAATGGGTTGCTGAAGAGGTATTGGGCTGAAGGGTTTTTATCTGAGTCTAAGGGACCTTGTTCGGGCTTGTTCTAAGTGGGGCTGGTGTATGCATTCCCCTTGTGGTGGGAAGGGGCACTTGCTGATGGGTCCAAGTATTTTCTAAAATTTGGAGTGGTACAAAAGTCAGGAGATTCTTTGTCTAGAAGCATTGGGTTATAAAAACCATTATCTTATCCTCCTCCTGGAATGTGGTAAAGCCTAGAAAAAGCCTTTGTTTTAGGTCTTGGTCTTACTGCCCAGGTCAGTCACTGAGCCACTGCTGCAGGAGGTCTCTCTGAGCAAGCAGCCAACCTGCTTTGTCTTCATCTTAAAACTTAGCCATTTCATGATTCCATTTTAATTCTGTACCCTAACTATATTTTTAGAGTTCCCGAATCAGCTTTGGCCATATCAATAAAGTCTGCTGGGATTTTTACTGATATTATAATAAATATATAGATCTATTTAGGGAGAACTGAAATCTGAACAATAGGAAGACTCCAAAATGTTTATCAAAAATGTGTTCTATGGAAAAATTATGCATGAACTTCAATTTTTTTGCACGAAAATAAACACCTACTTTAATTTCACATTTCCATGAACTTTTAGAAATTTCTTCATCCTGGGCCTTCTAATCCATGAACATAGTACATGTTTCATTTATTTAGGTCTTCTTTGATTTCTTTCATCAGGATTTTGTCAATTTTAGAATACCAAGTCAGAATATATGCTATTGGGTTTATACCTAAACATTTCATTTTGAGATATTTATTGTAAATAATACTACTTTCACAATTCTTCTTCTAGTTGCTCAAGGTACATGAAGACAACTATAATGACTTTGTACATTAACATTTTGTCATGCAACTATACTAAGCTCAGTGAGGTCTAAAAGCTTGTTTGTAGAACACTTGGGATTGTCTATGTAGATACGTCATGTCATTTGCAAATAATTTATATATCTTTTTTCTCTTTTTTTAAAGTTTATTTATACATTCAATCACTGTATCTCATTACAGCTTGTAAAATGAATTTTCTTCACATGAATACACTGTATATTAGTCCAGTTAAAGATATTATCGGGACCAGCAGTTAGCATAGTGGCTATGTCGCTGGACTCCCATGTAGTCAACCGCGGTTCAAGTCCTGGACCCAGCGGCTTAAACTCACGCTGAGCACATGTGCGTGTGTGCCCAGCATCCCGAGAGGAGTATGGAGGAGAAGGGATTGCAGCGTGGCCATCCCCCCTGGGGGGGTGATTTCTCGCTTTCTATCTCTCTGTCTCTCTCTGTCTTTCTGGCAAGCGCACGCACCCTATAGTGAAAACCTCTCCAAAAAAAAAGAAAGATATTATCATACACATTATCATCAACAGATCATTTTTTTGTGTCATACACAAGAATTCTTTGACTGTAAACAGGGTCGAGAACAGGTCCTATGTTTTCTTCCAAAGGTTTCAGATCTTTGCGTTTTACCTGAGGCTAATGATCCATTTAGATAACTTTTGTGTAAAGCATGACATATCGGTCAAGATTCATTGTTTTGTGTATTGTCCAATTATTCCAGTATCAGCTACAGACAAAGAAAGCCTGTATTGCATTGTCTTTACACGTTCATCAAAAATCAGTTGACTAAATATTCTATTTCTGAGCTCTATTCTGTTCCATTGATGCCTATGTCTATCCTCTCATGGATACCATGCTGTAGATTACTGTAGCTTTATAGTAAGTCCTAAAATTAGGTAATCTGCATGCTCTTTTTTCTTCTTTTTTATAGTTATTTTAGCTATCCTAATTACTTGGTAGTCCATATAAATGTTTTTGTAGGTATAACAAAACCAGGAGTTTATTGAAAGAGAAAGAAGGAAATACAGAGCTCCCAAGAAGAAGGGAGGGGTCTCAGAAAATGGGTTGCTGAAGAGGTATTGGGCTGAAGGGTTTTTATCTGAGTCTAAGGGACCTTGTTCGGGCTTGTTCTAAGTGGGGCTGGTGTATGCATTCCCCTTGTGGTGGGAAGGGGCACTTGCTGATGGGTCCAAGTATTTTCTAAAATTTGGAGTGGTACAAAAGTCAGGAGATTCTTTGTCTAGAAGCATTGGGTTATAAAAACCATTATCTTATCCTCCTCCTGGAATGTGGTAAAGCCTAGAAAAAGCCTTTGTTTTAGGTCTTGGTCTTACTGCCCAGGTCAGTCACTGAGCCACTGCTGCAGGAGGTCTCTCTGAGCAAGCAGCCAACCTGCTTTGTCTTCATCTTAAAACTTAGCCATTTCATGATTCCATTTTAATTCTGTACCCTAACTATATTTTTAGAGTTCCCGAATCAGCTTTGGCCATATCAATAAAGTCTGCTGGGATTTTTACTGATATTATAATAAATATATAGATCTATTTAGGGAGAACTGAAATCTGAACAATAGGAAGACTCCAAAATGTTTATCAAAAATGTGTTCTATGGAAAAATTATGCATGAACTTCAATTTTTTTGCACGAAAATAAACACCTACTTTAATTTCACATTTCCATGAACTTTTAGAAATTTCTTCATCCTGGGCCTTCTAATCCATGAACATAGTACATGTTTCATTTATTTAGGTCTTCTTTGATTTCTTTCATCAGGATTTTGTCAATTTTAGAATACCAAGTCAGAATATATGCTATTGGGTTTATACCTAAACATTTCATTTTGAGATATTTATTGTAAATAATACTACTTTCACAATTCTTCTTCTAGTTGCTCAAGGTACATGAAGACAACTATAATGACTTTGTACATTAACATTTTGTCATGCAACTATACTAAGCTCAGTGAGGTCTAAAAGCTTGTTTGTAGAACACTTGGGATTGTCTATGTAGATACGTCATGTCATTTGCAAATAATGGCAGTTTTACTTGTTTCCAGTTTACATATTTGTCTTTTTCTTGCCTAATTACACTGACTAGAATGTCCAGTATCCAGTACATGGAGTGGGAATTGTGAAAGGACACAACTTTACTTTGTGTCTAGTCTTAGAGAGAACGCAGTCTTTCTTCTTTACACATGGTGTTAGCTATAGTTTCTTTTTCTTTCTTTTTTCTTCTTCCTTTCTTTATTTCTCTCCTTCCCTTTGTAGATGAGTTTTATCATTTGGGTTTTTTTTTTTAATCACGAATACTGTCGATTTATAGTATCTTAAAGTTTGTCAAAGAATTTTGCATCTCTTGAAATGATCTTACTTTTTTCTTAGTCTGTTACTATAATAAGTAAGTTTCATTGATTAATGTTAGAATGTTGGATCAGCCTTGTATTCCTGGGATAACCCTGTCCTCTTTGGTAGTAATATACTTTTTATATAAGGCTATTAATATTTTTGAATATTTTTGTGAAAATGTTACAGAAAACAGAGAAACCAAGCACGACTCAGAGAGTAGGAGAACTCAGGTTTGTTATGCTAGCAGTCCCAGAAGAGCTCATACGCTGAAGTTATGCCCTTAGCTTGCGGAAGTTACAGGGGTTAAATAGCCAGGGTCAGGGATGTTGTAGACAAAGGAAACTAAAAGTCACAAAACAGCCACAAACCAGTTGCAGTCCAGCTCGTAACATTTCCCAGCAGGCAATTTACAAAGGTGGGACAGAAACACTTCCTGTTTGCAGGCAGCTTTGAGCAAACAGGATCCACACCATTTCCCCCTTTGATGCCCTTAGTTTTCCTTAGGGCATCATAGCATGGCCTCCCAGCCTTTTGAGCCTCTTAGCCCGAGCTGCCATTCCTTTCCATTTCCAATTGACTAAGGTGGTAGTGGCCAAGTCTACAGAAGGGATAGTTGCAGATGATCTGGGAAGGTTCAGAACAGTTCATGTGTCTGCCATGCATAAATAGGTCAGCCTCTGGAGTGACTGATTCAGGGCTGTAGATGCCTCAGGCTTCTGCCATGCATTGACTAGTCAGCATCTGGAATGACTAGAGCAGGGCTAGAGATTCCTCATCTCCAAAGCATCATCCAGAGGTTTATTTTTGCAGTCCAGGGCCTGGGAGGCAGCCATCTTGACTAGTGTGATGGATCTGTGGGGTGATGCCTGTAACCCTAACAGTGGTAGGATGGCCAGCACAACCATGTGAGGCCCTATCCAAACTGGCAGGGGGGGGTTCCTTTTTTCAAACCTTTACCCACACCATTTCCCCGGGCTGGTAGGGTGGATCCAGTTTCCAAGGGGTGTGGATCCCTTTCCAGAATGTGTTGCACTGTGTGTTGTAGGGCATACCCTAGAGCTTGTAGATGGCGGGACCAGTTGAGCTCTCCTGTCTGTTGAGAGTCTTCTTTTAACTTAGAAATGACAGGAGAAGGATGTCCACACAAAATTTCAAAAGGGGAGTATCCAGATCATCCAGGACCCAGAGAAGTGCTAAGGGTAATAGGTCCAACCAAGTCATCCCTGTCTCTTGGCATAACTTAGCCCACAGTGGTTTTAAAGGTTCAGTTCCTGTGCTCCACTCTCCCTCAACTCTGGGAATGATAGGCAGTGTGGAGCTTCTATTTGATTCCCAAGGTCTTAGCCACCATCTGGGTGATTTCAGAGACGAAAACAGGCCTTTCGTCTCCTAATCATGATCCTACCGTCAGTGGCAGCCCATATTGAGGGATAATCTTGGGTAATGCCTGGGCTACTTCACAGGCCTCTTCTGTTCTGGTGGGGAATGCCTCCACCCAGCCCAAATAGGTGTGAGCTAGTTCCAGCAGATATTGGCAGCTTCTGCATGGCATGACCTAGTAAAGTCTACTTCTAGGTCATCATAAAGGGAGGCTACTATGGCCTACACTCCAGGGGGCTGGTATGACTTCTGATGGGTGTTGTTCCTGCCACAGGTGACACATCTGCTGCTGACAGGTAGGGAGCTTATCCAGACAGGAGTACCTACTCAGGAGAGTCTCTAATGTGGTCTTTCCCCAGTGTGTCAGTTCATGGTACTGAAGCACCAGCTTATGAACCAAAATTCATGGATCAAACAGTCGCCCATCTAATAGCTGCCACCAACTCTCTCTAGTTTTTGTTCCTCCTTTTTCTGTTGCCCATTGATTTTCTTCTTTGCATTTGGGGGGAACTCTGGCAACAATAGGACTCTAGTTTCTTGCATAGGTGTTTCCTCCAAGTTAGGTCCCATAGCCACCTCTCTTGCCATCTAGTCTGCCACCTGTTTCCCTTGCTGACCATTTCCATTCCCTTTTGATGTCCTTGGCAGTGTATTATTGCACTAGGGCAGATTTCCAGACCACTTCTAGCAACTGGAGGATTTCTTCCTTATTTTTATGTCTTTTTCCCCTCCTCTGAAAGTAGTTACCCCTCTTTATAGATGGCCCCACGTACATATAGGGTGGTGAAGGCATATTTAGAATCAGTATAGATGTTAACTTTCTCACTGATGGCATATTTTAATGCCCACAGTTCAGCCTGCTGAGCTGACCAGCCTTGTGGTAGGGGCCTCTCTTCTACCTCTTTGCCCTCTGTGGTCATGGCACAGCTGGCTCTTTGTTGCCCATCCTGCACATAACTGTGGCCATCCATGAAGAGTGTCAAACCTGGCCTAGGAAGGGCTTGTCTGAAAGGTCTAGTCTACTGAAATAAACCTCATCGATGACCTCTTCACAGTTATGATTGGACGATCCAGGCTCGGCAGGAAAGAGAGTGACTGGGTTTAGCATACGCACTGTCTCTAGTTACAACTGTGGGTTCTCACATAATAACCTCTAGGACTGAGCCATCCTTCCCCCCTCAACCACTTATAACCCCTACTATTCAAGAGTCACAATCATGTGGGGAACTTTTACATTGATATTTTAGCCCATTGTAAGCATATCAGCTTCCCTGACCAACATGGTTGTGGCAGCCAGGGGCCAGCCAGTTCCCTTAGGCACAGGAGCCACCTTGTGGCCACTGGACCCAGTTGTTTATCAAGTAGGCCACAGGTCATTGCCATGAGCCCACTGCTTGAGTGAGGACTCCCAGTGTGACTTTTCTTTTTTCACACACAAAGAGGTTGAAGTCTCTCATCACATCTGGCAGCCCCAAGGCTGGAGCAGAGATCAGTAAGTCTTTTGCTTCTGTTTTCCAGAGGAGGCAGGAGGCTCAGGAGTGTGTAGTGGTTTGGCACTACTGAATGGAGGGTTACAGGGTGCTGTTTCTGGCATAGAGATCTTGTACTGGCTGGTACTCTTCTCTGGGCTTCCTAACCAGCAGGGTTCCAGGGACATTGGCATTCAGGCAGAATTCCAACTTCTTTGAGGCATTCAGTGTGTCCTTGGATGCCCAATCATGCATCTTTTGGTACCCAGTATTGCTTCTGCCTCACTAGAGTGACACCAGGTTTCAGGTCAAGGATAATTGGGGCATGGTCCTTCATCATTCCAGGGCAATTATCCTGTACCAGACTGAGAGGAATGCCACCCTTAGGTTTGGCGGGTTGGTATGTTCTTCCTCAGAAGCAAAGAGGCACCATTCTCTCTTGGCACCATTACCACCGTTATCAGGGCTCTGCTATTCCCCAGAATTAAACTGGTCGATCTACCCAGAGTGAAAGTGGTCTGTGCTCTCCCCAAGAGTAGAATGGGGCAGTCTGGAAGGTAGAGGAACTCATGAATTACTTGATAGCCCCCAAGTTTACATGTCCAGGATTGGCGGAAAGGCCTGATGGCTTGGAAGGCAGTGGCCCCCACAATAGTCACTCCCTTTCCTTGTGAGTACCGAGTGTTCTATGCCAGCATCTACCATAAATGTCATTGGTTGGCCCTCCATCTTCATTTTTACTGTGGGCACCTGGGGACCTAGGAGTGAAGAGCCCCGTCTGTCCTAGTCTGAGTCTAACTCAGCCAGGAGAGTGGAGCCCAGTTTGTAGGTTTTACAAAGCATCTGCTTTATCAATTATACAAAAACTCTAGCTAGAGAATACAATTTTTAATTTACTTTCATTTCCATGACTAAACCTCTTGATTATCTAACTTGTATTGGGGTGAGACCTAGATCTATCCCAGTCTCTGAGAATGCAGTCAAGGGGAGAGTCCAAAGGAAGGTTAAACTGAAGATAAAACAGAGGGCATGCAATGTCCCGAACCCGCGGGACGAATCGGGCAGGGAAACTCGAGCGAGGGGGCGGAGGTCTGGAACCGGCGCAGCGTCTCAGCACGGGAGCGAAAGAAGTATCACAGCTCACAGTGTCACAGCTCTTGATGTAAAGGTTTCGCTCATTTATTGAGGGCTAGAATGCTTTCTTATATACACAAGGCAGAGGGAGGTAGGCGGGGTTTACAGCGGACCTTATTGAGGACCTGCCAGCTCTGTGTGAACCAGGGGGTCTGCATTCCTGGTGTCTGTGTCAAGGTCGCACCGGCCATTCTTAAGCAGTGAAGGTCATGACAGCCATTTTGATGTGGGCGGCTCCCCACAATGCAAGAAGACAGGAAGAGAGAAGGCAGCCAGGAGCTCTGGCCTTAATTTGTCCCACCCCATGCCTTGAGATTCCTGCCCTACCAAGTTCCTAGACAAAGGTTCCCCAGTTCCCTAGCCATTGTGTAGAAATGGCTGGCCTGTCTAAATTGATCCTTTGCTGCTTAGTGAGCAAGCATGCCAATGGGAAAACTGTAGCACTTTAGCCTGGAGGGTAAGTGGGTTGTAATGGGATTTTTCTAAGAGAATTTCCAATGGGAGTGTCTTGCAAAGAGGTTTTTCCTAACTACCCATGCTTATCTTTTCTTCCCCACCCTGAGGAATCTGATATCTTCTGGGGGAGCTATCAAACTTGTAAACTTGTATGTGTTAGCAGAATTACATATATTTATATTGATCAGAATTTTCAATTTTTAGCAACCTTAACTTTTAGCATATACCAGTAGTTTATGAACATACACAAACATGTTTAATATATTTCCCAATGCAGAGAACAGCTCAATATCTTTCATTCCTATAAAATCTAAAATACTAACAAGAATCAAAGCATCTTAACTTAATAACTATAAGAAAGACTCAGGAAACCAGGAGGCAATGCTCTCAACAAATCCATGCTTCACATTGGATTTACATCCTTTTATACAGATTTTTAACAATCTACTTTTAATCTTAGACAGTGGTCTAGGAAGTAACAATTTTGGTATTGGCCCCTTAGCATGCAATTTTTTTCAAACCTCTGCAATGATTAGTTTATTAGTATCATCCAGGACTCAGAGGTTCAGTATTCCTCCTGAAATTACATGAACAAATGCAAATGGAAAGAATCCAAGTCAAAATTATATAACAAAACAGCACTCCATCACAAAAGCATGTAAAATTACAAGAACACTATTTTAAAACACTGGCACTTTAAGAGAACGATAATCTCAAACCACAAAATTGCCAAATTGTTCCCTAAACTGTTAAGCAGCCCTACACTGTTAAGCAGATAAACATGACTCTAATGAATGAGTTTGGGTTTCGTAAAGAAAAATCAAATTCGAATAAATTGGCTCATTCGTACTGAGATGAGAAGTTTGTGTCTTTGTTCTTCATGTCTATCTGATTTATAAAGGGGCAAACCTCAATAGAGGAATGTTTCCCCTATTTTAAATGTGGCATCATTTTAAAAGTTGGCCCAATTAATTACAAATACTTTTACTGGAAAGTCAAGTTTCCTGAGCAGTCCACATTCAGATAAATGGGAAAAGACAGTTACAGTCAGCCCTCTCATAGCCTTCGCTGGAACCAAGGTCAACAAAAAACTTGAATACGGTAGTCTCGTATTTTAAGCTCACGCTTTTGCGGATACATTCTAAAGTCTTCTTTAACGTGGGAACTGCAAACATATAACTGCCATTACATGGTAATGGGAGTTAAAGAATATAGAGTCCTCGTGTAAAGATTAGGACACCCTTTTCTATTAGTCCTTCAAGGGCAGCTTTCAAAATGTTTGATTCTAATAATCCCATGCTGTGAGTAGACTGGTTACTCTTCACTTTATAAATGTTAAGTGGGCTATGTGAAATTTGCTATCAACTGA